>NC_079456.1:17717148-17812148 GCF_903798145.1 Danio aesculapii | reverse complement strand
AAACCCTGTGCAGTCTAGAAGAAGAATATCCCAATAAAGAAAACAACAATGAAGTGTTCATTCTAAAAGACCACATAAACTACGCTTGATTCTGATTGGCTGATGAACATTCTAATGTGTGTGGTTATTTTTATATACAGTAAACGTTCTGCTAAAGTAGTTCCAGGCAGGTTCTGACCACTTTAGAGTTCCTTATCAGTATGTTAGTATGCTGAACAATGTCAGTTATCTCACAGATCCCAGTCAAACTATCAAATCGAAAAAACAGAAGAGGAAGAAAGGAGTTCTACAAACAGGAGCAATTTGGGGAC
This sequence comes from Danio aesculapii, assembly GCF_903798145.1. NCBI lineage: Eukaryota > Metazoa > Chordata > Actinopteri > Cypriniformes > Danionidae > Danio > Danio aesculapii. Next base: position 17,811,837 of record NC_079456.1, on the reverse strand, counting down.
AAAAATCTTACAAATATATTGAGATACAACCTCTGAATATAGTGTCTTTAGACGTGGGAATCAAGTGGAATAATTAACTCTGGGATGTTGTATTATAGAAAAATAATGCAGAGTGGCCATTACACCTTGGGCATGCATTATTTTCTAATAATTCAACAGCCCAGGGTTAATTATTCTCTTTATACAACAGTTACAGCACACTCAAAAAAAAAAAACCTGCTTGAAGCTCAGTAAAAAAAAAAACACAACCACACAATCCACACAATCGATTTGTGATGGGACAACATGAAGAAACTGAGTTGGATTATTAGTTTTTACAAATTTAAGTAGATTGAACTTAAAACAATTAAGTTATCCTCTCAAAAACCTCAAGAATTGTGTCGTTCCAGCTCATTATAAATGCGTAGTATAAACAAACGTCATTGTTCCTGTGTACTTTAGCCGTGCGTTTATTTGCACACCCTAATGTTTATCAGCCAATCAGAATCAAGCATTTAACAGCTCACTAGTATAAATAACAATAAATAATTTAATTGTTTGAGACTTTATGTAGTTATACGATTCTATTTTTTAATTGGTGCATTTTTAATAATCCGCTGAATAAGCTATACAGTAGATTCATTTAATAATTGTATGTTTATAGGTCATTTTTGTCATTCTAACTTTATTTCTTACAATTAGGTTACTTTATGTAATACAATTTTTAGTACTTTTCCTCCCTCAGAACTGCAAGATATAAACACGAAATTGCTAAATATTCGCTATTTGGGGGGGAAAAACAGAACTGCCACTTTATATTTTTGCGAGTTTATAGGAAATCTCACTATTCTGACAGTATTTAACCCAATTTCTGTTTTCAAATACAGTAATTTGGTATTTTTAGGTATCAACCCTTGTGTGCTGTTCAAACTGACCTCCCTTTCATTATGTTGGTGGCCCCATTATTTTGCCCCATTGACTTTCATTATAACCACATTTTTTGATTGCAAAGCCATGACATCATATAATCATGTATTCTTAATTGTTGGTGGTTTTCCCCGTTGGGAAGAGGTCAATGAATCATTTTTACTGTTGATCATCAGTTTGCAGCATTAACCCTTTAGATAGGCCTTTCTGGCTTTTATATGTTCTATGGAGTGAAACACCAAATTGTTTACCATTTTCTCAAAGCTGAGGTGCTTATTTGATTTTGTATCAAGGTAAGTGCACAAAGGTCTCTCCCACATGCACACTATACTCCAAATAACTCCATATAAAAGCCACAAACTGTGCTTTTTTTGCACTGCAACTGATGAGCAACAGCAAAAATTTGACATTTTACCTTTTCCCGAGACACTTCCCAAATCAACCAACAATCAAGAATGCATGATTATATGGTGTCATGGCTTTGCAATCTATAAATGTCATTATAATGGAAGTCAATGGGGCAAAAACAGCCCCCAACATAACGAAAGGGGCAATAAATTTGCCCAGTGTATTGTTGACTTTTAGAAAATTATCTAAGCATTTTCCAAAAATACATGTCAACATAAGATTTGCCGGCCAAAATCCTTCCATTTGCTGAAACACAGAGAAAGTTGTGGCCAAATTAAGACTTAAAATCACCTCAGAGTGGATGAAAACAACCCCAACAGCAAAAATCTACTAACTCACCTACAGCAGATTCATAGGACAGAGCCACTGTTTTTGCAGAATCGCCTTCAGCATTTCAATAATTCAAAATAGCTCTTCCACAACAATATTCTTCCATCAGCGGGACGGCTTTGCTCAGGTATCCAGGTTAAGTTCAGCAGACGCTTTCTGGAAAAGCTTTTATTTCTGCATTTTCTGATGAAAGGCTTTTGCGTTGGGGTTAGACACAAAGCCCAGATGTAATCAGCATGTCTGAGATTAGTGCACAGAAGGATCTTTGAGTAATCATACAGAAATATAGCATCGACATCTACTTATAAGGATTAAAAGCTGCTGCTTTTCATCGATTTGAACATGTAGGATGATCCTGGAACTATATTTTTTTATATCAGATTTAAGATGAGGTTATGGTTTAGGAGGTACAAACAACATTTACAGTATAACTAATCTTTTCCATCAGATGTTCAAGAAAAGATTATGAACAAGGATCAGGCTCTGACATAAAAAAAAAAAAAAAATATATATATATATATATATATATATATATATATATATATATATATATATATATATATATATATATATATATATATATATATATATCACTACAATGCAGACTTTTTTCCATCTAAAAATTTGAAGTTTAGTCAATTAACCAGAATTAGTCACAATTCTGAGATGAAAGTCAATTTTGCAATTATGACTATTTTTCGCTATTCTAAGCTTGTATATATTTTTGTCCTCATTATTACAAAACCTAAATTAATACTTGCATGATATTCGCACATTTAAAAAAATGTAATCGTAACTTTTTCATAATTATGAGTAGGTGATCTTGCGATTCTGACATTATTTCTCACAATAACAGTAGGTTACTTTATATGTCGTACAATTTTAAGTAGTTTTTTCCCCTTAGAACTGCAAGATATAAACATGAAATTGCTAAATATTTGCAACTTTCTCAGAATTGCGAGTTTATGGGAAATCTCACCATTCTGAATTTATTTCACACAATTTCTGTTTTTCTTTAGAATCACAAGATACAAACTACGAATTAGGAAATTCTATACTATTTTTCACATTGCTTTCCAGTTTTACTCTTTTGCTCATAACTGCAAGATTCTCCCAATTCTAAGAAGTCAAACTGCAACCATTTCACACAACTGCGACTTAAAAACAAAAACTAAATTGTAAAGTCAGAATTATAAAATCCTGTTTTTATTTTATTACTTTTCCATAGCTACCACAACTCTGGTCACTTGTTGTAAAGTTGTCAATTTCTCAAAGACCTGACTACAGAAAAATCAGATTAAGATTTTCTTGTTTAAACTACTCATTTAAAATGAGCTGAAACAACACAATTCTTGACATTTCACTGGGACAACTTAATTTTTTATGTTCAATCCACTTAAATTTGTAAAATAAAAAACAAATAAGTTTACTTTATAGGTTTCTGCTGGGACAACATGAATAAATTGGGTGGAACCAAGCCTCTTTTTTTTTTTTACAGTATTAAACACAATTACATATCATTTCATAAAACGTGACTTGCCCCAACATATTTTTTTATTGTAATATAACCCTTTGTTTCTTGCCTACGTCAATTTCTTTGTTAAGTGATTTCCTGTAGAAACCTATAGCAGTCTGTAACTATAAAAATACAAAAGCAAAACTCAGACTACATTGGTGTAATCACTTTTTACCAAAATAAATACAAATACAGTCTAATCAAATCCCTATTGCCATTAATACGACTCTAATATTATTACATCTCAATCATTTGTTTAGAGCAGCCTAATAAATGTGGATCTTTTTAAAAACAAACAACAAAGAGAAATCCAGCCCTACCTGTACGTCTGTATGCTTGGAGAGTCCGTAGAGGAAGCACTCGATCACACCATCTCTTGTCCGATTATTTCCACATTGAGGGGCTAAAACTTGCTCTCCAGACCTGAAATCTTTCGGCTACATATTTGGATCTGCGAAGCTCGTGGTGATGCCAAAGCAAGTACAGCAGAAAGAGCGAAAGGAGGAGTTATGATGAGAGAGAGAGAGAGAGAGAGAGAGAGAGAGAGAGAGAGAGAGAGAGAGAGAGAGAGAGAGAGAGAGAGTATGTGTGACTTGCGCACACACAGACAAACACACAGAATTATAAATCGTAATAAACTAATCCTAAAACGTTAATTGTTAAATATACGGTTAATTATTGTTTGGATTATATATTACTACTATGTCATTTGTTTTCATAAGTGCTATTTAATGTAAATATCACAAATACTGTGGCAATAAATATGTAACATTTGTCATGCCAATAATGCAAGTCTGAATTTAATTTATTAGAGAGAAATAGACAGATAGAAAGCATCGTATGTCAGGAGGTGTGTGAGTTTATCTGTTAATGTTGTATTAAAAAGTCTAATCTAAAGCGTAATATAAAACCTATACATACAGTATATAAAGGAATACTTGACTACAATTAACTATGGTTTGGAATTATCTTTAACCCAACTAGCAATTTTATGTTAAATTGATGTCTAATAGATGTCTAAATACTGACGTCTTCAAAAACTAATTGTCCAGAAATTATTGTGTTGCTGTTCACAGGAATGAGATAAGATGGCATTACAGTAGCCATAACCAACCAAGCAATATTATGTTTAATTGATGTCTAATAGATGTCTAAACATTGATGTCTTTAAAAACTAATGGTCCACAAATGATTGTGTTGACGTTCATAGGAATGAGATATGATGGAATTACAGAAGCCATAACCCACCAAGCAATATTATGTTTAATTGATGTCTAACAGATGTCTAAACATTGATGTCTTTAAAAGCTGTATAGAAATGATTGTGTTGATGTTTATAGGGAAGAGATATGATGGAATTACAGTACATATAACCCAATGAGCAATTTGATGCTTAATTGACGTCTAATAGATGCCTAAACATTCACGTCTTCAAAAGCTGTATAAAAATGACTGTGTTGATGTTCATAGTCATGAGATAAGATGGAATTACAGTAGCTATAACAAACCAAGCAATATTATGTTTAATTGACGTCTAATAGATGTCTAAACATTGATGTCTTTAAAAGCTGTCCAGAAATTATTGTGTTGATGTTCATAGTGATGATATATGATGGGGCTACAGTATCTATAACCCACCAAGCAATTTGATGTTTAATTGATGTCTAATAGATGTCTAAACATTGAAGTCTTCAAAAACTAGTTGTCAAGAAATGATTGCGCTGGCGTTCATAGTGATGAGATATGATGGAATTACAGTAGCCATAACCAACCAAGCAATATTATGTTTAATTGAGGTCTAATAGATATCTAAACATTTATGTTAAGGCTAAAACAAGGTTAAATTTGGACTATAGTGAAAATCTAACAGACAATAACAATAGTACAAAATTATACTACAGTTATTAAATAGACAGACTTCACGTGTAGTCATTTATTGCTGTCTGTTTAACGACTATAGTTTTAGACTTTTGATAGATGTCTATTAGATTTTCACTTTTGTTTGAGCCAATAAATCTATTAGATGTCTATTAGACGTCTATTAAACAAACACAAAATGCTTGCTGGGAAGTGAGTGACCATGTACTTGGTGTGTTCAAGAACAATAGTTGTACGACAAATACTGCATATGGTTAAACATTGTGTGGCAGAACCATTATTGTGGTTACAAGTTTTGCTACCAAAATACGTTTATACAGTATGTGGTAAGGGTTAATTTTTGTAAGTTGTAGCTTTGAATAGGATATGTGGTACTAATATTTCGTCCTGTAAACTATAGGCTACCATGTCAAGCAAAAAATAGACCATTTGTGCGATCAGAGATAACCATTAAAGGGATAGTTCACTCAAAAATGAAACTTTCCACACCGTTTACACTCAAGTGGTTTTAAACTTTGATGAATTTCTCCCTTCTGTTGAACACAAATTAAGATATTTTAAAGAAAGCTGAAATCTATCGACTTCCATGGGTAATACAAATACAGTGGAAGTCAATGATTACAAGTTTCCAACATTTTTCGAAGCATCTTTTTTGTGTTCGCCAGAAGACAGGTTGGAAGGAGGGATGACAATTTTCATTTTTAGGTGAACTATCCTTTTAACGTATATGGATGTAATTAGCAAATATATTATTGTAGTCACAAATATTAGTACCATTTACTGCACTTCTAACAATGTAAATCTAATTACTTGCCCCTTTTAGCTAATGAAATAGTGTGCATTTATGATCTCATAGTTGAGGGGCACAAACAAGTCTCTATGGTAACCGGTGGCATCTTGGCAGCGAAAATGTCTGCGTGGGTCAGTTATCCAGGGTAATGTGATTTGCCATGCAGCAGTGTGCTTTAATTCGATCCCTATCAGAGCTCCCTTTCCCTTTTGCATTTGCAAAAAGACTCTTTCCTAATGGTATAAAAACAAATGGCTTCAAAACTAGTTGCCCAGAAATGATTGCGCAGATGTTCGCAGTGAGGAGATATGATGCGAAATGAAAAGTCCTTCTGTAATTTGTATTGTTTGTCACATGGATGTTGACATGCTAGCCGTCCTCTAGCACAAAAGTGTCTCCACCCTAAAATGACTCGCTGCCTTGTTTTGCTTATCGAGTTCATCTTCCATTATCGGAGCTGGCAGAGGTTAGCAAAAGATATTAGAAATCACCAGCTGTGGCAAAGCATATTATAGGCTTGAAGAAACAAAGAGTGGAAAAGCCTAGACTGCTTTTTGACTGCGTGTGATTTGATTTTATGGCTCATTTTCAGTAAAAAAAATAAATAAATAAGGGGGATGGGGCATTAATGGTTAATGGATTTGCAAAACCTTGCAAAATAGCATTTAAGACTTTCTAATACTTTAAGGGCCTTAAATTTCTCTACATTTATTTATCAACTTTTAATATTGAAGACCCCACAGACACCCTGTAGTCATATCACGACGATCCTATGCCAAAGTCACAATTATGAGATAAAATGACAAGATCTGGGATACTAAGTCTCATGAAATGGTCAGTTATGCTAAAGTCAAAACACTGTCCTATGTTTGACTAGTTAAGAATAAGAACTTTTCATTATATGTTTCTATCCAATTATTTTTATGAATAATTTGGAAAAATAGCAGAAAATGTTTAATGCAAATGCAAAAGTAATCCGATAAGAAAAAAAAAAAAAACGTACATCAACTACAATGGATTGGAATAAAAAAAAATCAAATTTAAACAGATCATGTGATTATAAAAAATGGGTGAATGGAACGGACCACATTGTTAAACATCTGAAATGTTGTTTCTGGTAAATTTCTGTTTTTTTTTGTTAGTTTTTTTTTTTCTGGAAATTTCAATCCCAAGTAATTTAACAATAGCATGTCATAAAAGTGGTTACATTAAGTCTGTCATAAAAGTGGTTACATTATTATCAGTACTTATTATCACCTAAAGAACTGCAGCTTTATTACCTACAGAATTTAGTATTATTAGCCCTTTTCACACAGTGATACTGGCAAATATCCGGAAAATTAAAAAGAACGACTTCACCGGTAAATTCAAAATAGCGCTGTTCACACAGGCAAGAACGTTCCGGATTTTTTCAGGAAAAAGACCATTCACACATCCATTCCAAAATACTGTAAAATTCTGACATCATTAACCAGAAATGAACATATGCATGCATTCATACAGCTTATCCCAAAGCCATCCAAAGGCAGAAGCACTAACCGCAGCTAAATGTTTACATATTTGACAACAATACAAATTCTGTGGATGGGTAAGTATTGTGAACATATGGAACATATGGACGAATGGAAGAACACTTTCGCTTGTCGAGATGTACATAATACTGTATGTGTGTGTTGGCGCTCACCAGAGCACTCCTGCACTTCACGTGCACACACGTCAAGCAGAGCTTGAAGGGAAAACAAACGTTGGTTTATCATTAGCATTTTATCGATAACTTTTTACACAGTTGGCTTTAAGAAGAAACATTAAAACATTATCCGACTAACATCTAAGTGTGTCTGGAAAAGTATCCAAAGGCTTTTATTTTCATAAACAGCGCGGATGTGAATGCATCTGAATGTTCTGATTGGCTGGAGTAGAAGTCTCACGTCAGCGCGCTCTAATTGTGAACGTGCTCTTTCCGGCAATTTTCCTTCTGCGTTCACACAACGAAGCATTCCGGCGATGTTAACTTCTCTTTCCAGAAAATTGCCGGAATTAATTCACCAGTGTTTTCAAAATGGCCTGTTCACACATACAGACCTTTTCGCAAAATTGCCGGTAATTTTCCGGAAAGGTCTGTATGTGTGAAAGGGGCTATTAACTATAGCAGTGTTTCTCAACCACATTCCTGGAGGACCACCAGCTCTGCACATTCTCCATCTTAACCAAAAACCCCTGATTCAGATCATCAGCACATTAGCACAGACTGAAAAACCTGTAATGTGTATAACAGACAAAGGAGATGTCAAAAACAAGCAGTGTTGGTGGTCCTCTTGGAACGTGGTTGAGAAACACTGAACAACAGAAGTGTCTTGAGCATCAGAAAATCAGTCTCGCACCTCCAAAAGTTACTGTGCGTTCACTGACTTTCGTTTTCATCTTTGGGCACAAGTAATTGATTATATAAGAAAAAGACCCACAGCAGTTTCTTCTAATGGAACAAATTACAGTTTTGACATTTTGATATCTTGCCCTAGTTTTTCAGGAAGTGATGATTAGTTCATTTGATGGAAACAGTGCTTTAGTGGCATGCATTTTATCTGATAAAAGTCTGATTTTCAAGTCTAATTCGCAGTTTTGGATGGAAACAGCTACTCTCAATTTTTGATAATGACTTTTGCCATATTTATGTTTTTTTTTAATCTGATTATTATAATATGCTGATTTTCCACATAAAAGCTCAAAATCACCAAAATTACTTTTTTTTTTTTGGCAGAACTGGCCTTCCATACCCAGAAGAGTGTGTTTCTTCAATTAAACTCCATTAGCTCAGCAATCAATGCTTATTTGGTTTCTGCAACGTTCAGCATTCCTTTCTCCCGGGTTTAATACTATTTTAGCTTCTCCAGCTGGTCTTCTTGAGACACCAGGCATCTTCAGGGGCCTTGAAGATCCTCATTAAGGTGCCATTAACAGTAATTGGACCCAACAAGGAAGATTCAGGACCAGTGGAGCCCTGCCAACCTGAACTCTTTCTCCTCAGCCACTGTTTTTTGTGTCATGTTATGAATGCACTTGGATGCACAACGTCCAGCTTGAGTAATTGAATATTTCAACATGCTCACTGGAGCACAGATCCTCCCACAGTGAGAGTTGCGTCAAACTAAAGATGCGGAAAGAACTGTGGGTGGAACTGATCGAAGCTACGACCATGAAAACAGAGCGGGGTGTTGGGAAGCCACTGTTGAATTTTGTATATTTTTGTGTTTTATTAGAAGTCTTAAAGCAGGTTTTTAACTGAAATCTTTTAGTGTTTTTAGTGATAGTAATAAAATGCAAGACAACAGTTACTGATAAATTGAGAGGGACAAAAAAAACTAACAATTTATATTTTGTGTTGCCTGTGTAAATTTTTTTGGACACTCCAGGGCTATTTACATAAAACTTTCAGCCAAATACGGGAACATTTTTTAATGGGATTTGCTCGTTCGTATCAGTGTTTCTCAACCACGTTCCTGAAGGACCACCAGCTCTGCACATTTTCCATGTCTCCTTAAAGAAACACACCAGATTTAGATCATCAGCCCATTGGCAGAGACTGAAAGACCTGTAATGGGTGTAACAGACAAAGGAGACATCCAAAACATGTAGGGTTGGTGGTCCTCCAGCAACATAGTTGAGAAACACTGATTTACACAAGAACCACAACGTAATTGTGACCAAAACTCATAAATCAAAGTGGAAGTGTTTGAAAATGCCATTATTGTGTCTATGTAAACACCCGAAAATGAGAGTCTTTGAAAACAATCACGTCATGCATGTATATGGTACATGTTTAGGCAGGTGTAGATTAAAGGTAAGCACAAACAAACATAAACAACAATGGCGGAATATGGGCAAAGAGCATTTTAAGGGATCTAACCCACCCTGGCCATAGAAGCAGAAGCCTGAGGAGCAAATCAGTGCGGTTTCATGATAGTTTTTATCCAGTCATTATAAGACTTTTGAATAATAGCGTATTTTAAATACCATTGATAGGTAATATGTAATAATACATCAATAAATAATTAAACTAGCCCAAATTATTATTATAACTATTATAACAAACTGTGCAATAGTTATTTAAGTATTAATTTATTCCCTTTAGGTTATTTTATATAACCAATTATATTTAATTGGGTTATCTGATATAACTATATTTTTATATATTTATGAAATTATAAAGGCTTATTTATTATGTAAGGTTTTTATAGTGTTTGATGTTTTTTATGTTCTTGTTGGGTCTGATGCACCATAATTTCATTCTGCATTACAATTTATTGTGATGTTTTGAATGACAAAAATAAAGGAAACTGAACTGAAACTGATGTTGTAGTGTTCTCTGAAGTGTTTACTAACGCTTCATCTTCAATGTGTGAACTTACTTCACATTACAACAAACAGTGGAGATGAATCAAACACACTACAAATTTTAAATAGACATCTACTGCATGTCGTCACTTTCCTATAGGTACTGTTTCCTAAAAAGCAGGCAAATACTGGTCTGGCAAACGTTATACTGATTTTTTGGTTGTTTTCACGAATGTGTAAAAGCAGATTGTTTTGAAAATGTTGTTGTGGAAATGTGAACTTTTCTAACACACAAGGGAAAACATTTCCAGTTTTGTTTACAATGTTGCCATGTAAACAAAACCTTTAAAGGGCCAGTAGCTGTTGACTTGCATTTAACAAATCACAATAAACCATGGTTTCAGCTAACAATTTGAGTTACAGTCTGGCCATTCTCCTCTGGCATTAACAAGGCATGTCCGCCCACAGAAGTGCTGCTCACTGGATGTTTTTTCTTTATCGGACCATTCTCTGTAAACACTAGAGATGGTCTTGCGTGAAAATACCAGTAGATCAGCAGTTTCTGAAATACTCAAACCAGCCTGTCTCACACCAACAACCATGCCACATTTAAAGTCACTCAAATCACCTCTCTTCCCGCAGAAGATTGTCTTGACCATGTCTACATGCCTACATGCATTGAGTTGCTGCCATGTGATTGGCTGATTAAATATTTGTTAATGTATATAATTCAGAGATGGGCAAACTACGGCCCGCTAAACACTTTCATCTGGCCCGCGAGGGAGTTTTTAAAATGCTGCTTCTGAGTAACGGTTTGGTTCAGAATTAGTAAATTAATGATGCAATTACAAGTGAATGTCATTTGATGGCAGTATTATATGCGGTAGAGATTAGAACCAGTAGAATTAGAACTCACACTCGGATATTAAAATGCACTCAACCGTTAATGACTGAAAATGAGTCAGGCAAAAAAAAAAAAAAAAGAAAAATTGACTCTGAATGTTGTGTGTTTAAAGAAGAATGGACAACAAAATACTTCTTCACCAATATTGGACAGAAAGCGGTATGTCTAATATGCCAAGTATTGCTGTTTTTAAAGACTACAACATAAGAGGCTGATCACACCGAATGCGCTTTATGCGCTAAGAGGCGCCTCTTATGAATGGGTTACTAACAGCCGCAAGGGTTTTGCACGCTGCTTATGCGCCCTGCGCGCCTCGCATTTTAACCGTCTGCTGCGCCTTGCGTTTTTGCCGTAGCAGACTCCAGACTTTGACATCCTTGCGAAGAGAAGGGACCAGGCTCATTGTTCACATTAACACACTCATAATAACATGACTTGGAATAACAAAGACTAAGATTCTCCTTCCGTTTTATCTCACAGTTTTATGATTAATATGAGCATATTTATAAAAGCTCAAATGAGATAAGAAAACTTAAAAAGTTATTTTATCAAAGATTTGTGGTTATCAAGTTTTATGAGGATTGATCAGTATATTCTAAAAGCAGTGCAAATTAGATTATTGTAAATTTGACTGAATATTAATTTAATAATTATTTTTAATGTGTTAATATGAGCTTTTTCTATCAGACAATATCTTTTCTATTCTCCACTGTAAAAATTATTACATTATTATTATTATATTTTATAAGGGATTGTTTTATTGTTTTATGAGGATTGATAAGTAAATATAAACAGCAGTGCAAATTTATTTGACTTGTAAATATGACTCAATAATATTTAAAAAAAAAAAACAGTTTTTTGTTAATCTTGTTAATCTTCCATGCATACCGCCACTATAAATAAAAAAACTTGCAAAACTTGATGTGGTCCACGGGTCTAAAAAGTTTGCCCACCCCTGATATAATTCAATTGTGACATTAAGTGTCATAATTCCGTCAGAAATGTTTCATCCCATGGTGGAAATCAGTTAACCACAAAACATCAGTTAACCACAAAATAAACAGACACATTTTTCAGTGTATCCTGCTTTTTATCCCATTTTCTCTTCTTTATAAAACGTTCTTGATAAAAGAAAACATTTGACTTGAACACTGAACAAGTAACTTAATAACAAATAAAATACAAACAGTTGGTCTGTAGTGCAAACATAATAACACACAAAACTTTAGCCCTGGGCATCTAAATAATGTCCTTGTGTGCCCTCCGCTGTGGTTAGAATACCATTTTATACATTTCAGCTTTGTTGCAGCCAATGAAATTAAAGAAAAGTTACTGAACGTGATGAAAGTACAAAACACGCACCGCTGGCTCCTGGCTGGTCAGGCTTTTAGCTCCAGTTGAGAATCTGTCCTCCGGCAGACATGCGTGCTGCTGGTCTCAGAGCTAATGGAGATGTGTGGTACTGGAACGCAGAGTTTGGACCTGGGCCCTGATAAACTGGATTGCCTAACAGCTGCATCATGAACTGGGAAATGGGAGGCTGAACTGGATAAACGGGTACACCTGGAAGCACTAGGAAAACTGAGTAGATCAAATGTCATATGATAACAATATATTTTTTAGCCCATCATTGCTAAATAAATAAACATTAAGGTTAAAATAGTATTCAACAATTCGTAATAGTTATTATTGTCCTAATATGTTATTATTGAGTACTGCTTTTAAAATATATAATAATTATTATTAATGACAGTTAATAAATTACATTTATAAGGGGTGTGCAATATTATCAAAAATAATATCTTAATCTTTTGTGGATGTATTTATAATGATAATGTACCAACATTTTGCCGAGAGTGCTTTTGTGGGATAAACTAATAAGACATTAAGTCTTCTTGTCGGTCTTAATGAGTGATCAATTTTATTGCTTATTCAAATTATTGATTCAAATGGTTGATTCATTTAAAAATTAAAGTGACTGTAGTTTTTCCTTTCAAAACTTCTATTACACAGCAATTCAAACTACAAATTAAGTTTGGCATCCTGTACATCCAGCCAGTTGTTCTTTCAGAATGAATGAAAGAACAAACAAATGCATGTATGAACAAACAAAACAAACGAATGAACAAATGAATGCAAAAATGAATGAATGAATAAACGAACTAAGGCACAAATGAACATGAATGAAGGAATGAATGAACGAATGAATGAACTAATGAATGAATGAACAAACAAATTAATTAATTAATAGAAAAGTAACAAATGAACAAACAAATGAATGAATGACAAACAAATGAATAAACAAATGATTAAACAAATAAACAAAAGAATGAACGGACACACGAATGAATGAATTAACAAATGAATACATGAACAAACAAACGAATGAATGAACCAAACAAATAAACAAATGAATGAATTAAAAAAACGATTGAATGAATGAACAAAGAAATGAATGAAGGAACAAAAAACAAACGAATCAATGAACGAACAAACGAAGGAATGAATGAACAAACGAATGAATAAGCGAATGAATGAACAAACAAACAAACAAATGAATAAATGAACAAACAACTGAATGAAGGAACAAACAAACAAATGAATGAACGAACAATCAAACGAATGAATGAACGAACAAACGAATGAACGAACAAACAAACAAACGAACAAAAACCAATGAATGATTGAACAAACAAACAAACGAATGAATGAACAAACAAAAAAACGAATGAATGAACAAACAAACGAATAAATGAACAAACAAATAAACAAACGAATGAAAGAACACACAAATAAATGAACGAACGAACGTATGAGAATACATTGACTAACTGGCAAGATTATTATACAAGTATCCGGATGTCCCTGTTTCATTAGTTTACGGTGTATGTGTAAGTGTCATAAATATATAATGCTGTGATTGAATTAGAATCAAATATTCCAAATTATTTCAATTATCACAAAATATACGTTTTCTATTAAGTGGATTACTAATATTACAGCATCACAGATTATAAATATTGCACACCCCTAACATGTAGAAAAAGTATATATATGATAGTAGCGGTGCTGATGTGCTATACCTGGATAGCTGCAGTTGATCTGGATTGGGACTGGGGTGTATGGACTGGTGCATGTGGTTGAGATGACCTTTGGTTCACCTGAAGATGCACACACCTGTTGTTCACCCACTGCTGCTTGAACAGGTGAAGGAGCAGACACAGTCTCAGGCTATGTGGGAAAAAAACATTAATACTATTAAACTAATTTGGATCTGTAGCATTTCGAATACAAATGAAAAAAAAGAGGATTTGGGTCATCAGGCAGTCAATAGACACGATCCCCAAACTCGTACCATTGGTTAAGCCACGATTGTTATGTTGGCCTGGTTAAAATACTCCCTGTTTCTAATTATATATACTTCCATACTATACAAGTGTGAAAATTAATTAATAGTATTAATAAAACAATATTTTTGGAAGGATTTTTAAGTGCACATTTACATAACAATGGAAAATTTTAAAGACTTCTATATAGTCAAAACAATCCCTGTTCACACTGATCTGTAAAAATGACTCGCATAAACCTATAGAGACATATTAACAATCATTAACATGGCATGGTTTTCAAAAATTGCATTTTCGTAGTTAAATGGAGCTCATAACAGAACATTTACAAAAGTTTGTAAACTTCAGCTAAATGCATGGAATTTTTAAATAAATGATTCATTCATTACTTTTCTTTTTAGCTTGGTCCCTTTATTAATCCGGGGTCGACACAACGTAATGAACCGTCAACTTATCCAGCATATGTTTTACGCAACGAATGCCCTTCCAGCTCCAACCCAACACAAAAGTATATATACAGTTGAAAAGATCTTTTCAAAACATTTCTAATCATAATAATTTTAAAAACTCATTTCTAATAACTGATTTATTTTATATTTGCCATGATGACAGTAAATAATATTGTATTAAAGGGGTGGTCCACTACGATATCATATGTTAAACTTTAGTTGATGTGTAATGTAGCTGTGTGAACATAAACAGCATCTCTGAATGTAAGATGCTCAACGTTCAATGCAAAGGGAGACCTTGTTTTTTACAAAGTTAGCTTAGCAAAGCCTACAATGAACGAATTTTGGGGACTACAAAAAAATACTTCCGGGCCTATGAGATCACAAACGTACTTTTATCGCGCACACACACTGCGCAGCTAAGGGGCTAAAATCCAAAGACTGCTATTTCCACAGAGCTTCTTCTGTTTCTGTATTTGGGCTTCCAAAAGACACGGCACAAAGACAGAAGTGCTTACAGTTCAATATTAATTATGTTCCAGAGAACTATACAATACATAGCAAGCATGATTTGACAAAAACCAGCTTCCAGAATGTCTCCCAGTTCAGTGCTGGATTCGGTAAAAATCTCCTCAAAGGAGCAGCTCCAACAAGCAGAAACTGTGAACTCTGAGCCACAACCTGTAAGTGTTTTTATTTGTTAAAATTTAACTATTACATGAACAGTGTCTAGCGTTAACGTTATGCTGTAGCAAGGATGTAAACAAGGGGAAATGCTGTTTGGCACCGCTAACGATTTAGCTACAAATTCATATTTATCAGTCAAACTGCTTTAAACACACACACACACACACTTCACCAGCGCGTACGTGTCTCTCTGTGAGGTGCTTTTCCTGCGTTTTACATCTCAGATAATGAACTCGCAAACGTGTAAATAATGATTGATTCATATTATTTACACATGCATATTCTGAATGTATGTGAAAGATGTTGTGTAACACGTTGAGTTAAAAAAATACAGGAGAGCTCTCCTAACTCATGTAGAAGCAGAAAAATAAATGAAAGCTCAGACAGGTCGCATCCCACATCTTGTGCTTTATTCTTCTGTCAGCATATTCTGTATATTACAGAAAATAACTTAATCCGAGCATCAGAGAAAAATAAAAATAAACATCGGTCCCGCGCACATGCATTTCTTGTGTTACACGCGTCTACAGACAGTTCAGATGTTATTTAGAGAGTGGGCATGAGGTTGACTGACTGTTTATACAAATAAGCAAATAAGTGAAAATTTCCTTGCTCTGTTAAACATAATTTGGGAAATATTTAAAAAGATAAAACAATTCAAATGGGGGCTAATAATTCTGACTTTAACTGTACATATAGACCCCCTCTGAATTTATTTTCCTTTTTTAAAAATATTTCCCAAATGGTGTTTAACAGAGCAAGGAAATTTTCACAGTATGTCTGATAATAATTTTTCTTCTGGAGAAAGTCTTATTTGTTTTATTTCGGCTAGAATAAAAGCAGTTGTTATTGTATTATAAAACATTTTAAGGTCAAAATTATTAGCCCCTTTGTGCTATATTTTTTTCTGATAGTCTACAGAACAAACCATCATTATATAATAACTTGCCTAATTACCCTAACCTGCCTAGTTAACCTAATTAACCTAGTTAAGCCTTTAAATGTCACTTTATGCTGTATAGAAGTGTCTTGAAAAATATCTAGGTAAATATTATGTACTGTCATCATGGAAAAGATAAAAATAAATCAGTTATTCGAAATGAGTTATTAAAACTATTATGTTTAGAAATGTGTTGAGAAAAGTCTTGCTGTAAAGTGCATAACCGAGTGTATTTACTTGAAATACATACTCCGCAACAATGGACATTTTGAAAACCGCCTGTGTAGGCTATGTGATGTGTTCGCGCACTCGGTTATATTGTGTGATGGCACATCATGTGGGTGCGTGCCATTTTTTTTTTAGTCCAGTTGTAACTGCCGCGCGGCCAAGACTGCGCTTCAGTTATGAGTCCATTTAGCATGATTCTGCCTATCCCAGATTCTATTACTACATGTACAAGTTAATCAATGATGAAGACTGTTTGATTTCAATTTTTTGTTCTACAACAAGCTTGGTTAGCCTACTATTGACTGGACTGCTCTCGCGGTAGTGCCAAAATAAGGGACTGTCCTGGGAAAATTGGGACATCTGATCACCCTTATGGGTGAGTAAAACAGGGCTATTCAATATTCTGATTGGGCCACAGCCACTCTGAGCCCAAGTTTAGCACTGGCGTCAAGGAATACTTCACATTATCGATGAGAGGAAGCAAAATGCAAAGAGGCGTTTCCCAAATCATAGCGCAAATTAATTGTTCAGCCAATCAAGGGCCCCCTTCTGCCGTGGGCCTGGGGCTTCAGCCCCACCTAGCCCTTGTGTTAATCCGTCCCTGCAGCCGGGGCTCAAACCAGCGACCTTCTTGCTGTGAGGTGATCATGCTACCCACTGCGCCACCGTGATGCCCCTATTTTTTAATTAAGTCAGGTAAATTCATTTATATATTTTGAACCTTTAGCATTGTCAGGGTGTTCAATCAACTATTTTCGAAGGTTTAACTGTATTTATGGGGTGCAATACAACATGTTCATGCTTCATTTTAAAATCTGACTTATTTAAACAACTCTTATTCCGGTTAAAAACAACTTTCTGGTTCGATGAAGCCCCTTCCTTAACAATGCACAATGGACTCAGACTGGTCAGCTGGGCCATGTTGTTCTAATTCCCACGTTGTTCATGCACAGGTAAGGAGCTTATATTAGGGATGCATGATATTGAAAAAATCTAATATTGCACAATTTTTTTTATTCTGCGATATATATATATATATATATATATATATATATATATATATATATATATATATATATATATATATATATATATATATATATATATATATATATATATATATATATATATAGCGGTATGAATACAATTTTACTAAATGAGCTGAATAACCACATGGAAAGAATTTATAATTAAATAAATTGATTGGGAGGATTCTGTAAAGAAGTGAGAGAATTAAATTCATAAATGTTTAGACTCACTTGAGTAAATGGTAAAGAAATGCTAATTTTTGGGTGAACTGTCCCTTAAAGTAAGAAAAGTGAAATCATGAAGAAACCCTACACAATTAACAGCGAGGACTACAATAGATTCAGGAACCTGAGCTGAAAATGACTCTCTTGCAGGAACTTGCCTTTTTTGATGAACAGCTCTGTTGAAAGATTGAGTAGATGAACCTCTGCAGAGAGGCTAATTAACATTCTCATCTAATCACTGCACAATTAAGATCAAGCACCTCCCAAAGGGCTCAGCAGGAGAGCGAGGCTGTAACGAGGAACAATGCGTCAGGAGATTAAATCTCCAGACGCATCATATGAGTGAAGACAGCATGCTGAAACTCCTGAAGATTCATTCATGAGCACTGGGAGCAGAATTTACCTCAGCGTTTACCATATTTGACTCTCAAAAACTGTATCTTCAGGCTTAATGTGAATAAAATGTAGTTCTTACTTTTGATTCTTCTGGATTGGCGTCAGGTTCAAACTTCGTCTCATCGATTTTGTTCTCTGCTGTCCATCCCTGATCCCATTCATTGTTGAATAATGGGTCTTTTCTTACCAGGGCTACAAATGGATTTACATTCTCACTCTGAAAGGAAATGAGAGGTTTAAATAAATGAATCTGAAATTTTATCGGCTGCATATATGTTTGTGTTACTTTAGCCACAGTGTTGACGTCAGGAACATTTATAACTTCAAGGGGAGGAAGGTCCAGGTTTGGATCCACATCAATGGAGGTGAAGTTTGTTTCTCCACCTTCAGAGTTAGAAGCCTAGAAATGAAAAAAAACAGGGTTCAGAATGAGCACTCATAAATTATTTTACATTTTGGTAAACTAGTTTGGCCATAAATAAATACACTGTTTTAATTATGACTGATTAGCTCAAATTTGAGTGCTCCTCATTGGAAAAAAATGTGAAAATGCTAATGAAGACCCTTGATGAAGGTAATACACAAATCATAAAAAGATCATAGCAGTTCCTTGTTCAAGGTTCTATGAAATGTGCATTTTTGTTCTGAAACATGAAGACAAAGTCGTTCCTCCCCTTTAAAATAAGCCTTTTGTTTCTATCACAGCTCTGCCAGTGAAAGAGTTTGATCTCAAGACCATACAACAATAGTGTCTTGAAGGGGCTGGACAAGTCAGATACTAGAGCATGTCATTAATCACAATATTTAAGAGAAACTAAAGTAGGGGTGTCCAAACTACAGCCCGCGGGCCATCTGCGGCCCACAATCAGTTTTGTGGCGGCCCGCGAGGCATTTTATAAAAATTAATAGAATCTGGGCCGCTATACAAAAATGAACGTAATTCAATAAATAACCACCGGGTGTCGCTATGACATGCCTTCAATTAGGCAGCAGTTCCTGTTATGAAGTAAAACGAACCGAACAAACTGAAGGAAACATAATCGATAATCAAGTTTTGGTGAGCCATGGCACAACCAAGAAAAAGCTAAATCAGCAGTGAGTGCAGGAAATTTCAGTCACGTTGGGGCAAAGAATATTTCTTCACAGAGGTCAGCGGAATTTGTGTCTGTTTAATTTGCCAGGAATCAGTTGCAGTAATAAAGGAATATAATATAAAAAACATTATGAAACAAAACATCAGGCCTTCAGCTCTTACACTGGTGCCGAACGAGATCAAAAAGTAAAACAATTAGCAGCTTCCCTATCAGCTCAATAACAGCAGTTTTTTCGTGCTAATAAAGTGCAAGAAAATTCTACGCTGGCTAGTTATGAGGTAGCTCAGCTAATCGCACAGCACAGGAAAATCTTCACTGAAGGAGAATTTATATAGGAGTGTCTGATGAGTGTTGCAACTGTAATTTGCCCAGAGAAGATTTAGGATTTTAAAAACTTAAGTCTTTCTAGAAACACAGTTGGACGACGAATTAAAATAAATCCATAATAATATATCTATATATATATATATATATATATATATATATATATATATATATATATATATATATATATACACACACACACATATGCATGTCTGTGTGATGTATGTAAAATTTGGCCAGAGACAACTTTTTTTTTTTTTTTTGCATCTGGCCCTCAGCCCAAAAAGTTTGGACAAAGTATGAGGTGACGTCACAAAACATCAGCAAAAAAGTAAGGAGACAAATGCCATTTGCTTCCTTTTTGTACAAAAATATTAATGCAAAAACAATTGGTTTTAACAAACAGAACAGAACCTGTAATTTTAATAAAAAATAAAAATCAAGAAAGAAACAGCTGAAAAAAAGGAAAATATTCAATAAGAAAAATGATCTCTGCTACTGTTGCCGATAATGCTAAATATAACATCTTGTACAACATATATTCATTTTCAATTAATGATTCAACAATTAACAATTCACACAAAAAAAAAACATGTTTGATTGTAGGTGTATCATTTCTGAAAACCTATTCAGTGACTTAATTCTGATGGTTGTTTGTCGCCACCCATTGGTTACACAATGTAATTGCTACTACATTCACCAGCATCAAGTTCCGTTAAACAGTGATTTTAATCTTTTCGATAAAGATCAGTGTTTATATCTGAACTCCCAGTACTTATGTGTTATCTAATTGTTTGTAACTAACTAAAAAAATTGTAAAAACTAAATGTCTCTTGATCAAACGCAGATTTTAAATCAAAAGCAGCGCTTCGAAGGATTAATAAACTTAACTATTATTATTCATCTTTTCTGTAAGATCACGTATTTTATACAGTTGACAATTTCTGAGCAAAAACTGAAACCTAAACCAGAGCTTCCAAAAACGCACAGGATACACCATAATTCCTCTATTTTCAGACCTGCTCTTCTTTATAATTCTTTATAATTCACAGAACGCTCACAGCCTTCAGTGCTGAAACTGGATGCTTGAATGAAAGTACCGTCTGACAAGAGCTTGGACAGTCATTTCCCTGAGAGTCGATCTCTGCGTCTGGAGAACACGAGAAGGGCGACAGACTCTCCTTCACATCCTCCAGCTGATCATATCCAAAATAAGAAGTCACTGGATTGAACTTCTCTGACACCTGAAAAGCCAAACGACAAGAAACCAGTAACTGCCGGGTATCAGCTTTTTATCAGGTTTTACAGTAAGTGAAGATCTGTTCCCAGACCAGTCCGTAAGCGGTAGAGCAGGGCAGAGCGTGACCCTCTTGTATGAGAGTGAGGTGCACGTAAATGTCCTCCTCTGTGTTGGTGTCGCACAGAAAGAGCAGCAGAAAGTCCTCCTGATAGCTGTGGACTCCAGCCACTAGAGTGCGCTCACAACACAGCCTCTGGAAACAGCTGACTGCACTCGCTGGCCAAATACTCTGAAATAAAGATGAAGACAGACAGAAAAAGAACAATATAATTATATTAACATCACCAAAAACTTATACTTTGCCACAATTATAAGTTAATGCCTCAAAATATTAGCTTTTCACAATTATTAAGATAAAATTTCAAATTTTTCTCTCGCAATTACATTGTTTCAAAATTCTCAATTCAGACATTTTTTATTACACTTATAAGTGCGTGCCTTTGACATGTTTACCTTTTATCTTGCACCTCAGAGTAAACATCTTTTTATCTGCACAAATTTTAACATTTTTCTTTTTCGCAATTAAGAATATATTTTAAATTTAAAATATTTCAGTCACAATTATGAGATATGAGAAAATTGAGAAAATTCTGCCTTTTTCTCTCGTGATTACTAGATAGCATCCTGCAATTCTCTTGAACTTGCAAGTTAACATCTCAAAATTCAGAAAATTTTCTCTCACAATTAAGATTTAACATCTCACAATTCCGCCATTTTTCCATAGAATTATGAGATAACTTAAAAATTCTCTTTTTGTCTCGCAATTACAAGCTAGCGTCTGACATTTAATTATATTTTTCTTTTCACAATTAAAAATAAATATCTTATAAATTGTAATTGTTCTCTCATAATTACAAGCTAGCGTCACACAATTCTATTGTACTTGCAAGTTAACGCCTCAAAACTCTGACATTTTTCTGTAACAATTAGGAGTTAACATGTCACAATTCTGATGTTTTTCTTTCACCATTAAGAATTAGCATTTTATAAATTCTGACATTTTTCTCTCACAATTATGAGATGGTAAATAAAAATCTGTCTTTTTTTGCAATTACGAGTTAGCGTCAAGCAATTCTCTTGTACTTGCAAGTTAACGTCTCAAAATTCTGACATTTTTCTCACATAAATTGTCATGTTTTTCTCACAATTATGAGATAGTAAAACTGCCTTTTTTGCAATTAAAAGCTAGCGTCAGGCAATTCTCTTGTACTTGCAAGTTAATGTCTCAAAATTTTGACATTTTTCTTTCACATATAAGATTTAACATCTCACAATTCAGACATTCATCCATACAATTATAAGATAATGTCAAAATTTTCCTTTTTGTCTAGCAATTAAAAGCTAGCGTCTTTCGATTCTCTAACGTCACAAAACTTATACAGTAGTTTATACAAGTTACTATTTTAAAACTGCAACTTTTTATTGTATTGTGACATCAATTCAATTAACAAAAATAACTGTTAGTAATTGTGTGTGCAAACAATATTAAAGCTTACTGTGATTGGCCGAACTCCAGCTAACATCGCTGGCACAGCCTGAGACGGAAGATCAGCATAGCATGCTCTGAAAAGATTTATCGTAAGCAGTGTTTGTCTTAAACAAATGCATGTTCATCTTCAATGTATACTATTAAAAATAAATTATGTTTAAAATCAAAGCCTAAAACAATCACAAATCACCTTAAGGTCACTCTCCCAGTTTTAAATCAAATCGCAAACGTACTTGAGAAACCTGAGGCTGTGTCGTTCAACTTTTGTGATGTCTCCATAGTCTACGTAATACACCTTCACTTCAGTCTTGCTGAACACTTCGTGAATCACAACTCGATAGAACCACATGTCTCTGGGTGCTACACAGCACACCTGACCGGGTCGCACATAAGCGTCTGGCAGCCGGTATCTCTCCGCCACATCCGGGTAGGAATAACAGCTCCTGTACACATTAATTGGACATGTTTGGAACTCAAATCATAAAGAAATTAGTCAGTGAAAATTCAACGTACACTTTAAGTCAAATCAGTATCAGGAAGATTAAAAAAAATGTTTACAGCTTTTATGCTCAATAAAGCTGCAGTTATTGGTTTAAAGACATAGTAAATAATTATTACATTTTAAAATACATGTTTTCCTATTGAATGTTGTTTAAAATTTTATTTACTTAAATAACTTTGATTTTCCCAGCATCTCATAATCCTTCAAAAATGATTCTAATATGATACTATAAGTGTTAAAAACTGTTGGACGGCTTCCTATTTTTATGTAAACTGTGATACAGTGATATTCAAATGTACCATTCAGATGTATATAATTTTTCCAACAAGGTCAAAGACGTTTATAAATGGAACTAAAACCATCTATAAATGTAATACATATTTTAAAAATGCTGCTTTTTGAACTTTCATACCATAGAAGAATTCTCAAAAGTACAATGCAGTTTCCATAAGTTTCCACAAGACTATGAGCAAGGAAAAACGTTTATCAATATTTGTATGAATTATAAATGACAGATTAACAATAATAACTGATCATATCTGAAGAGCAAATCAGCATATTATGATTTCTGAATTTATTATTACATAATAAAACATACTAAACGTGATTTTGAATGTAAATAATATTACAGATTTTGTTGCATTTTGATCAAATAAATTCAGCCTTGGTAAGGAGATACCTCATTTCAATCATCATGTTCTCCAGGGCTCTGGCCTCTTTGTTCTGGCTGAAGCGGATGTAAAAATAGCTGGGAGACTCAGTTTGCTCCACCAGGACAGGAAGCAGTTCTCTCTCCTTCCTGTGAATGGGGGGCTTCAGTTTCTGACAGCGAACTGCGTCTAGAGGAACCGCTGAGACACGGCTGACCATCAGCTCTGGGAAAAGATTCACCATCTACAATAAACAGTACACAAACATATACATACACACATACATATATACACACATACATACATATATATATATATATACATATATATGAGGGTATAAATTAAGTTATTTTTATCACTCTGATTAATAAATAAAATCCGATAACAATATCCGATACAGTGCATTTTGCTGGTCAATTAATAAATCAGTCAGATGCATTCGAGATTCATTCACTTTTCCAGTGCAAGTGACCGCTGTTTTAAAACTGAATCAGAACCAGAATTAGTATCAGAATTAGCCTGGAGAAGGACTTAATTATCGGTTATGATATTGGTTAAAATTGTTTATCTCATACATCCCTAATATATACCGCTCAAAAAAAGTGTTCCCTTTATTTTTTTGAATGTATCCTACTACATACTACTTATTTTACAAGTAATATCTACAGTCAGCAAAAACATTAAAATTATATACTGACATTGTAAAATAGCAAAGCTCTGTAGTTTACATTAGACTGATACAGTAAGTAATAATAATGAATTAAAGCTAATGGTTTTTAACCTGATGGATGGTTTTATTGGCGACTCTGAGCTCAGCATGGGACTCTTGAGAGTCTGTCAACGGCTCTGTCTTTTCATGCTCCCAGGCAGACTCGGGACAGCTGAAGTAAAAGGCTCTGCTGGTGGGATTCTGCAATTCGCCTGCTGGACTGGTAGTGGTGCCGTGACCCGGAGATAATTCTTGGAAATCAAAATTCTCATTAAAGATGATAAATAAAAACAAAGAGTGCTTTTTTTATAATAAAAGGAGGGTACCAGGTTCACAGGGCTGTGTGTCAATCGGTTTGAACTCCACAACCATCCAGTGGCTTTCACTCTCATCGGTGCCTCTTTGGATGGACAATGTGTCGCTCAAAGCCCCGACCATCTCAGTCACGCTCAGAAAACCACACTGGCTCACCGGCAATTCCTCTCCATGCATTCGCTAAATGTAACAGATAATTAAGTTAGAATATCTCACTAGCGCCATCTATCAGGCATACTAGTTTTAAAAATATATAATGTCAAGGTTTATATTGTAATTGTGATAACCACTGGCTTACTATGGTTTTATACATATCCTGCAAATTGTTTTAGTCATTGGCTTTTTCTGTTTTCTTTTCTATTTTGTTGAAATCAT
Organism: Danio aesculapii; assembly: GCF_903798145.1. Classification (NCBI taxonomy): domain Eukaryota; kingdom Metazoa; phylum Chordata; class Actinopteri; order Cypriniformes; family Danionidae; genus Danio; species Danio aesculapii. The sequence goes on along the minus strand of NC_079456.1, from coordinate 17,786,715 downwards.
TTTTTTCACAAAACTTGTGCCACATGGTGTTAAAAGTGCTTTATTTAGTTGAGATTCAACCCAAAATCAAAACGTAAAAAGTACAAACAATAAGCAAATTTTTTCAGATTTCTTCCAAGATTAAGTTAGATATGTTCTTTGACAGACTTTGAGAGATACCTGGTATTCTGTGGGGAGATTGTGAATGGAGATCCCGTTGTCATTTTCAGCAACAACCTGAAATAAGATCCATATCTCGTAAGCCGAGATGAAAAGATGAGACTAGAAAAGTTTTTTTAAGCTGTTATATCTGACCATCCGCAGCTTTTCTTTCAGCTCTTGGCTGACGGTGCCAGCCGTGCCCTTCTCCAGAATCTGCTGTCTGAGCTCCTCCTCAAGCTGCAAACAAATTTACACTGACAGTTAGCCCTAAGAAATATGGGCTTAAATTATCACTATAAAGCTTTTCATATCAGTCGATATCAATAATTACCTGATGTCATATATATATATATATATATAACTTTCATTAATACGCTGATGATACAGTCATATACACAGCTGCATCTACACTTATTCCGGCCCTTTCTCACAGAACTCTCTCTTACTACAGAATTTCTTTTAATGTACTTCAACATATTTTATCTGAGTTAAAACTAGTTTTAAATACAGATAAAACAAAACTTGTGCTATTTCCAAATTCAAAACAAACTAAGCAAAAGCTAGGTTCTACTCCTACTACTCATGGTGCAGAGATTGAATTGGGTGCCAGTACAAATTTCTCTGAATTTTAATTGATGATACACTTTCTTTTTAGATCTCACATTCAGCAGTTGGTGAAAAGTGATTTTAGGTTTCTATTTTAGAATTAAAATCTGCCTTTATTTTGAAGCTAAAAAAAGCTGGTTGATGCAACATTTATGTGGATAATGGACTACGGTGATAGTATCTATATGCATGCTTCGTCTCAGAGTCTGCATGCATTGGAGACTATTTATCATTGTGCACTAAGATTAATTTTAAATCCCCTACTCATTGTGTGTTGTATACTAGGGTAGGTTGGTCTGCTTTGTCCATTCGTAGGCTCAAGCATTAGCATATTTTAATTTACAAATCAATATTGGGTTTACTCACATCATATCTACAGAATTACATTTGTAAAAAAACCTGTCCTTAGCTATGGCCTTCGGTCACATATATATTTATTTATATATTTACTGTCTTACTGTTCCTAAAGTGCGGACTGAGATGGGAAAAAGGCTTTTAAATATACAGCACATTTTGCATGGAACAATCTTCAAACAAAGTTGCAGTTTAAAGAATTGATTTCACTAAATGCGTTAAAAAAAAAACAATTTTTTTAAGTATAAATGAGTTTAAATGATTTAGAAATTGAAACACAGGCTTGTAGATGTTTTGAATAGTTTGTTTGTCAATGTGTGATTCTTGTTTACTGTTAATCGTTTTTTTCTTGTTGTCTGTTAGACCCATGTGACATGCACTGCCTAATCTTGGCAAAAAAGAGATTTTTAATCACAATGCGTCTTACCTGGTAAACTAAAGGTTATAATAATAATAATAATAATAATAATAATAATAATAATTTGGTGATAATAGATCTACTGTGCTTTGTTGTGTGATGTATTTTACTTGTAAAAATCCAATAAACAATGTTCAAAAAATAAAAGATAAAACATGGCATGGAAATATTTGAAAAAGAACAAAAAAAGAAGATCACTTGAAGGCTAATAGCTTTATAGCTTTGCCTTCAACTATATAGAAATATTTAGTTGTTTCAATCAAATATCAAGCTTATTTCATACAAATAAGTAGGTGATATCCAAACCTTAAAAACGGTTTCTTCAAACGACTGCTCCTCCTTCACAGGCTCTGGTTTAGGAACAGAAGGGGGGACAAGCGATACTTCAGGTCTCCTCTCTGGCGGTGAGCTTGCTTTAGGACTGAATCCTGCCAGCCTCTGTCTTGGAGACGTTACTGTAAATAAAGAACTGAAAACGCTCAGTAATGATACTGGTGTAAAAAAAATTAAATAAATAAGTTTCTTAGTTAAATCATATAAATACGTTGCTTAGAAAAACTCCTCATCAGATTTTCAGTCTGATTTTGTGGCGTCATGGCACTTCTCAAAAGCAGTTGCGTGCCAGTGCGACTTTGTTGCATGATTATGAAATCCATCGCAGCCGACAGCATTTCGGAAATGGAGAAGAAGCCGTACTGCGTGACCTTGAGTGGCTTTCCGAACTGCGCCACATACCTGGACTCCAGCTCTGATAACCTGACTGGCCCATGAGATAATAACTGTTTAAGTTGGCTGCGAAGGTGAGCAGGAAGAGCGGGCTTAGCTTGGCCACGGCGAGGGAGAATCAAAGGCTGAAGGCGAGGATACGAGATGTGGAAGTTCCCTGGTTTTCCCTTACGATTATTGGGTTTAGGTTTGTGGTCACGTTGCTTTGACACCAGCTCTTCAATGCCTTTGGTAGTGTCATCTCCAATGGCTGCAAAAGACAAAAAGTAACAAAAGATGTTGGTTTGGCAAGTATAGTTGTGTACAGTACAGATTGGAGTGCTTTTAAAAAATTGTGAAACTAATATGAAAACTGACATACATGCTTTGCTATTTTAATCATTTTAAAGTATTAGATCCATGCAAATTTAAGATCCCATGTCCATCTGTGCTTTTTGGACCACAAAATTATTTTTATTTTAGGATTAACTGCATTTCATTTACATTTTACATATATCATGGTTTCCGCTACATTCATTCTTCCATGGCGGGGCGCCACGCCAAAATTCATCCCGCCACGGCTACATTACAGCTTCTCATTCAAAACATTTTATTTTTTTAATAGCACCTATATGATATAGGTGCTATTAAAATAGCTGATAATCGCACCAAAAAGTATTAAAGGGTAAGTGAATTATAACCGCATGAACTTTTCTGTAACCGACTGTAGTAATGCTGTGCGTCATTTGTTTAACCCTTTAGGTTACGTGCTGTGTGACTGACTGGCAGGTGCATGATGCCTGAGGCCAGCTAACACGACGTAAAGCTGTTTCACTTTACTTCAGGATGCATTAATACTGCTCTGTAAGTCTATTGGAGACATTCATAAATATTCCTAGCAAATCTAATAAATGTTGGAGACATACTCGTTACATAAATGCCCTAAATCACACTTCAGCAGCGTTTATTTGAGAGCGCACAAGAATATCTGCGCTCAGTGTTGTCAGATGATGCTGACTGTTTCCAGCCCAAAAGCTGTCGAGATCACAAGCGTTTATACATTGTTCTAAGCATATGTATGCGAAGAACGGGAGCTATGGCATCTTTTTGGGAGATGAAAACCGGGCTGGCGGGCACGCCATTGCAAAACCGCCCAAATTTTCACTACTCGCCCATGTCACTTTTTACCCGCAAAAATAAATTCAAAACCGCCAAATCAGGCAACACTGTCTGCACTTGAGCGCATGTATTTGAGGGCGCACAAGAAGCTTTGTGCACGAGCAGAGGAAATCGCCACGCAAGCAAAGAGATTAGCATGCTGTAGGCTATTACATGAATGTGATCTCGACTCGTAATACTGTGCTCACGACATTTGTCATTGAAATAACGCCAAAGGTAGTGAGTAGATCTGTGTAAAAAGGCCTGCGGCCACAGCTGGAAAAAATCCTAAAGGAAACACTGTATATTTATATGTTCAGTATCTGTGTCTGATACTATTAAAGTGTCATGAAACACCAAAACACATTTTTTAAGTTGTTGACAGTCATATATGTGTCCCACATTGCTATAAACACTATTAGGACACATATATTTCACAAAAAAGTGAAAATTGGTTGTTTGTGCGTTATTTCAAGCAAATTCGTTCTTCCAGTTTGAAAATAAATTTAGAAGCTACGTTACGGCCATGAGATCCTTGTGTGAATTCCAACGTGGAGACTGGATATCTGTACCAACCGGTTCAACGTGACGTCTTTGAGCTTTCAGCATTCATTCATGAGAATGACTTCTTGGTTCGAACCAATCAGCGCGCTCTATTGCGAATGAAGTGTAACTTCATTAATATGCATGATATACTGTAGCTTCGAACAGTTCGGACGGCACGTTGTTGCCAACCGTAATTAAAACAAATGGAAGAAAAAGAATTGTTTGGAGACATGGGTCATCAGTGTTGTGTTCATAAATGTGCCGCAATGAAGGTTTTGTTTCCATTTCCACGCTATGAGAACACAGCTGGACTCACGTGTGGATTACAGTGGTCTGCTAACACACAACAAAAATATGTTTGTAAGGAACGTTTTTTACCCAAAAGCTTTTCGAATCTGGAAATGGTGAAATCCGGATTTGCCACTGGTCTTCTTTTTAAAAAGACGTGGCTCCAGTTTGTGTTGATTGTCCTGTCTCTAAAGACTTGGTAAAAGATTTTTGCCGCATTTTGTGACAGGATAGTCTGTACACACACAAGGCTGTGTTTCTATCATTAAATGCTGAGGTTTTGTTTCTCCCATACGACGTGCACTATCAAATTCCAATAAAACAACACTCTTCCAGCAGCTCCTCGCATCCAATAGCTTGTTTGTCACAGGGGATATGCATGAAATGTTCCTGAATGAAAGTGAAAGTGCCAAACTGCAGTAAAAGTCGACAAATTAAGACATGAAACTCCAGAGGAAATGTGGATAGCATGGTGTAGAATTATGTGCAATAACATGTAAAACTGGATCATGAAAAGAACATTCAAAAAGCAGCTCGTAAACACCTAAATCATATTATTTTCTTGGTCAATGTGAATCATATTATTCACATTAAGGCAAATAATTCCATTACTGATGTCCATGTAAACATAGTGTTGCCGGTGTGAAAAATCAGCTGTAGTTCACTTAATGAAACTCCCCTTTTCATGCAAATCCTTTCCTCTTTCGCCACTCGACACTCCTACCTAAACAAAGCTGGACTCGCCCACTTTTTTCAAACTAGAGGTGTGAAAACACTCTGCTGAGACAGGGGGCTTCATGGCCCTTTAAGGCCCAGTTTACATTATTACGTTTTAGTTTTAAAATGGCGTTTTAGAATGAAAACGATCCGTGTCCACTCTGGCGTTTTACCTAGCGTTTCTGAACAGCTCTCTGTCCACACTATACCACTTAAAACGAGCATCACGTGACCACACTCACACACTCTGGCATGTGATGCAGCGTATGTGGACATCTGAGCTCCAGGCAGTCATCTACCCAGATGAGAGCTGTGAGGATCTACCGCTGGATCTAATCTCAGTATATTTGTTAAACGTAGTATTTAATTAATCTTGTAGTCTATATCTAATGACGTATTTCCCCGACTTTTTGAATCTATTACTTGTTTTTGGGTGATGTGTTTTGGCTGAGTGCAAAGATAAGTTAATATATTAATTTATGCAACCACGTCCACTGATTCTGCACATTTGACTGATTGCTTGCATTTAGTTCCTATAATGTATAAACGTATTGTATGTTATACTTTTATAATGGTCATTTTAGATGATTAAAACTGCTAGTCAGCAAAAGAGAGGGTATGTTTCGTATTTTCAATGAAAATGAAAGGAGGCAGTAATGTTATAGGCTCCGTTTTGTTATAAATATGCATACAGTGAAGATGATGGTCATTTATAAATATGTAGCAACAGGATGCGCTAACATTTTTGGTGTCTGTTAGAGTTGCTAATATTAAAATGAAAATAGGCAGTTCCTTAAATCATGTTTTCATTTTATTGTTAAAAAAAGTCAAACAACGTAGCCAGGATGATGTGAATGAGACTATAAAGTACACTGTCCCCTTTAAAGATTTACTCGTGGTGTCCTCGGGAGTTTGTTTTTTATATCAAACTTGCAAAGTCTGAACTTACAAAAAGAGGATGCAAATCTGAACTTTGCTTCGGCTACTTAATATTGAGGAAAAAGACCCAATCAGAGAGGCGAATGACTGGAGCCCCGCCTCCGTTTTCAGATATCTCTTCGTTTTCCCCCGTCCACACTGAGACGGAGCAGCAACGTTTTAAAATGAAAACGGCCTCTCAGCATTTTCAAAAAGCTCCGTTTTCGGTGCTCGAAAACTCTGGTGTAGCGTGGATGGATGGCAGACCCGTAAAAAAACTTTTGCGTTTTCAAACTAAAACGTATTTTTTTTCTCTTTTGCATTTATGTAGTTTATTATATTTTATCCAGATGCACCATACTACAAAATCACTACAACCATTCTAAAATAATGATTTTGTCTCAAGTTATTCAATCTGATGAAATAGATTTCATGTCGAAAAAAAAAATTTAATAAATAAAAAAAATAAATAAATAAAAAATAAAAAAAAATTATTTTATATATATATATATATATATATATATATATATATATATATATATATATATATATATATATATATATATATATATATATACACTGGTGTAGTCGGAGCTATACGCACGTATACTCAGTGTGCCTACTTTTTTCCACTAGCTATTAGGGTATTATGACTTCTGAGGATCAATAATTGCGTATACCATCAGTATACTCACTTGTTTTGCTGATTATAAGGATCTCGCTTTAAAATTAACAAATTTGTTCAAATATTTTTTCTTTTTAAATGGATAGTTCACCATTTAAATATTATGTACTGTCATCAAAGATAAAATAAATCAGTTATTAGAAATGAGTTATAAAAAATAATCATGCTTAGAAATGTGCTGAAAAAAACATCTCTTTGTTAAACAAAGTGGGGGGAAAAATAAACGGGGGCTAATAATTCTGACTTCAACTGTATTGCTACTATATATATATATATATATATATATATATATATATATATATATATAAAACAGAACAGCCATGTCTTCCAATATCATGCAGGCCTAGTTAGTTTCATATTGAATTGACCAAGAAAAACATTGAAAAAAAAAAATGTATGACTCATCTTGAACTCAGGGGCGTATTCAAACATTTGTCCAATCAAATATTACTAAGAATGAATAAGTTCCTCCCTCAATTTAATAGCTTTTGGCTAGCAATAATGTAAAATTATCTGGAAAAGTTTGTCATATGATTGTAATACGTTTTATATACAGTATATGCACATAATCCATAGCAAGTAGCAACTTTCAACAATAAACATCATTAATACACAGTATAAATATATTCTCTATGCCATAAACAATGACTTATCAGCAAACAAAATGCATAAAAAGAAAACATTAACGTTACCTTTCAAAATGATGTTTCCATCAAGTTGGTAATCCAAGCGCACAACATCTGGCATTTCCTTGACCATATCCAAAACACTCCTGAAGCCCAGCAGCCTGAGGGGCATAGGAAAGCCCAGCATGCTCTGGTAGTCTCTTCTGAGGTGCTCAGGGGTCAAACCATGCTTGGAAGAGACTAGAAGTGACCGGACATCCTTCTTCAAACCCGCGAGCAGCTGGTCCTGGGTCATTCTGACAGTTAAAAACAGAAGCGAGCTTCAATACATGACGGCGGACAAAAACGCGACAGTATTACCTTTATTAAGTATAAATAGGTGTCTGTCGAGATGTCTTGCGAAAATCAGCTTTAACGTTGTTGCTTTAACGCAAAATGCACATAATGAATTCTAAAGAATGGCTCTGAACGCATGTTTAAATCATTAATTGGTATTATAGTGTGTTTTGTGGACAGCTGGTTACCTTTAGTGGAAGATGAACGCTTTCACTAGTTTCCGTACTGATCACACGACAGGCCACGTTTTAAAAAGAGCGAATTTTACCCCACAGGTGCACGAGCGCGATGACGTCAATGTCGTGAACGTCAAAATATCTTCCGAGATGGAATTTGTAAAAAAAATAATAATAATGCAGAAATGTCGGCGTGTTTGTGGGAAGACGCTGCAGAACTCTGACGCACGTGCTCCGTCAGCACTCAATCAAGCTCCATCTACTGTGACGGCACATTGTTAGTGACTCCTCAAAACACAATATTTGGAGAGTTTTTTGTTGTTGTTGGTGCTTATTTATTTTTTATAAATGACAGCTAGGCTAACACCATTAAGGTGACCTGTGTAAGTAAAATAATACATAATTAACGTTGCTTGTAATATTATTCAAATGTTATTCCATTAAATTAACTAATTAGTCTATTAAAATAATCATTAAAAAACTTCAAATGCAAATGTAAACCCTTTTACATACGTATTTTAAAATTATATATATATTTTTGTTTGATTATTAAAGCACTTTCTGATGACAATTTTTTTTCTTCATTTCACCAGTAATTTAATTAATATAATTAATATAACGTAACTTGATATTATCAATCAATAATATTTTTATTCATACATAGATCATTTAACATAGTAAATTAATACAAATAAATGTACACCTTTAGTAGGGCTGCAAAATATATCGCAATGTGTGTGTCTGCAATAGTCGATCAGCACAACAATTGAGAATACATGAGATTTGTGCAGTCATTACAACGTATAACCATAACAGAGTGAAACTTTATCATTTCCATGTGTTTTCAAATGTATTTCAACAGAGTTTAAAGCATTCATGCAAAAAAGTGCATTTGTAAAACTATACAGTGTTATTTTACCATTAATTATTCAATTTCTGTACTCGAATGCTGTTTGACTCTCTGAAAAACCATAAAGCACTGTTTATTTCACTTTTCTTTGCTCTACTGTAATTATTATGCTAGTAATTTGTTTATTAGTTTTTAAACTTGATTCACATTCTCACAAAATCAACCCAATCAATCTAAATTCAAGATTTTTTCCCCCCTAAAGAGCTATTCAAGTCATTTGGTGAAATTGTTTTCAAATCGCAATATTCAGTGCATCCAGAAAGTATTACTAGTGCTTCACTTTTTGCACATTTATTCCAAATTATTTGCAGCCTTATTCCAAAATGGATTAAATTCATATATTTCCTCAAAATTCTACACACAATATCCCAGTGTTTCCCAACCCTGTTCCTGGAGGCACACCAACAGTACATATTTTGGATGTCTCCCTTTTCTGACCCATTAACTTCAGGTGTTGGAGTCTCTTCCGATGTTATGATAAGTTGATTCAGGTGTGTTTGATTAGGGAGAGGTTGAAAATGTGGACTGTTGGTGTGCCTTCAGGAACAGGGTTGGGAAACACTGCAATATCCTATAATGACAATGTGAAAAAATATCTTTTTTTTTATTGTTGCAAATAAAAATAAAAATCCTGAAAAATCACATGTACAGAAGTAGTCACAGCCTTTGCCGTGAAGCTGTAAATTGAGCTCAGGTACATTCTGTTTCCCCTGATCATTCTTGAGATGTTTCAGCAGCTTAATTGGAGTTCACCTGTGGTAAATTCAGTTTATTGGACATGATTTGAAAAGGCAAACACCTGTCTATATAAGGTCCCAGAGTTGACAGTGCATGTTAAAGCACAAACCAAGCATGAAGACAAAGGAGTTGTCTTTAGATCTCCAAGACAGCATTGTCTCGAGGCACAAGGCTGGGGAAGGTTACAGAAAAATTTCTGCTGCTTTGAAAGTTCTAATGAGCACAGTGGCCTCCATCATCTGTAAGTGGAAGATGTTTGGAACTACCAAACATTGGGCTTTTGGGCCTTAGTCAGGGAAGTGATCAATAACCCAATGTTCACTCTGTCTGAGCACCAGTGTTTTTCTGTGGAGAGAGGAGAAACTTACAGAAGGACAACCATCTGTGCAGCAATCCACCAATCAGGCTTGTATGGTAGAGTGGCCAGACGGAAGCCACTCACCGCCTGGAATTTGCCAAAAGGCATCTGAAGCACTTTCAGACCATAAGAAACAAAATTCTCTGGTTTGATGAGACTAAAATTGAACTCTTTGAAGTTAATGCCAGGCGTTACATTTGGAGAAAACCAGGCACCGCTCATCACCAGGCTAATACCATCCCTACAGTGAAGCATGGTGGTGGCATGCTTTGGGGATGTTTTCCAGCATCAAGAACTGAAAGACTAGTCAGGATAGAGGGAAAGATGAATGCAGCAATGTACAGAGACATACTGAATGAAAACCTGCTTCAGAGTGCTCTTGACCTCAGATTGGGGCGACCGTTCATCTTCCAGCAGGACAATGACCCAAAGCACACCGCCAAAATATCAATGGAGTGGCTTCACAACAACTTGGTGAATGTCCTTGAGTGGCCCAGCCAGAGCCCAGACCTAAATCCTATTGAACATCTCTGGAGATATCTGAAAATGGCTGTACACCGTCACTTCCCATCCAACCTGATAGGTACTGCAAAGAGGAATGGGGTCAATATTGGGTATTGCATGTGGAATTTTGAGGAATTAAATGAATTTAATCCTTTTTGGAAAAAGGTTGTAACATAAAAAAATGTGCAAAAAGTGAAGCGCTATGAATTCTTTCCAGCAGAAAAACTAAAATCGCAATGTCAGATTTTTCCAATATCGTGCAGCCCTAAGCTTTAGTGACCCTTCAAAACACTGTAAGGTGTTTTTGCAATGAAAATTCCATTAGAAGAGTATAAACACTCCCACATTATCAGATGAACCTGCACTGGCCTCCTAATACTCCCTTTCAGACCACTGCAGAAAACCAAACGGGACACTTCACAACAGATCACTGACCACAATGCTTCCTGCTGAAATGGAGAAAAGAGCAGAAACATCTCAGCACTCTTCAAGATCTGCACGGACAAAGAGAGAGCCGTCGCCTTCTGCAAAAGAGAGAAAAACCAAAGCATCCAAATCTGTAAAGCTCCAAGAGCCTCACAAAAGAAAAGAGAAACCAGCAACGACAGAAGAAGAGGAAGCTAAAGATGCTCAGATCATCTCCAGCAGCACGGTTGTAAACGTAGACAGTGTGAGGGAGCGGATAAAAGAAGAACGAGAGGAGTTATTAGCATTATTGGAGACTGAGGGACCTGGAGAAGGTAAGTCTAGACAAGGAAACATCTAAAAACGTTTAACTTTATACCATGTGGCTGTGGAATGCTTGATTCTGATTGGCTGATTAACACTCTAAGATGGTGTACAATTATAGGTGGAGATGTCTTGGGTGTGTGTCATTTTCTAATAATTCAACAAACTGGAGTCAATTACTAAAAAATCACGCATACCCAAGACATCGCCAACTTTGGTGTGCATTTCTTTTCTTAATTAGTGTAAAAATAAAGCACAACCATAAGTCGCGATGTCTTGGGTGTGCATTATTTTATAATAATTCAACAGACCAGGGTTAATTATTCAAAAATAACGCACACCCAAAACATTGCTAACTTTGGTGTGCATTTATTTTCCAAATACTGTAAAAATAAAGCACACCCCTAGGTGGTGATGTCTTAAGTGTGGGTTATTGTCTAATAATTCAACAGACCAGAATCAGTTATTACAAAATAACGCACACTCAAGAGATGGCTAACTAGGGTGTGCATTTTTTTTCCTCTTATTGTGAAAATAAAGCACACCCATAGGTGGCGATGTCTTAAGTGTGTGTTATTTTCTAAAATTCAACAAACCGGACTCAATTATTAAAAAATAACTACCACCCAAGGCCTTATTTTTCAATAATTCAATAACATGTTTTCAATTATTCCTTCAATATTTTTCTAAAGGTCTAAAGAAGAAATACCTTGGAGTTTGTGAGCTGCTTCTCATCGTTTTGGTCCTGTCTATGGTGATCCTCTTCTTCCCGATTTCAATATGGTTCTGTGTAAAGGTATGATTTTGCTTCAGGGATTAAACATTAGACATGATTCTAGATTTGTTTTCTTTAGTCTCTTTCAAGCTCCCAAATATTATTTTGTAGATTGTGAGAGAACACGAGAGAGCCGTCAAATTTCGGTTGGGACATCTTTTACAGAGGAGACCCAGGGGCCCTGGTACACATTTCAAATCGCATGTTAATATATTAACATTACATATACTTGTGGTTTATGCTAGTTATGTGTTTAATTTTGCTTTAGGGCTGATGTTTTATCTCCCGTTTTTGGATGTGTGCCATATAGTGGACATTCGTTTGAAAATACTGAAGATTCCTCCTCATATGGTAACTTTTGTTTTTGCCTAAGAAAAAAAAAACGCCTCAGCTGTATATTGTGAAACAGTTTCTAAGTCCTTTAATGAAGTGCACTCTAAAAAGCTGACTATGACAAATACCATGCCACTGGTGCATCTATGTAAACACGAGGGAGGCAATGTAGACCATTAAAAAAAAAAAGCAGACAGTTTAGCAAGGTTGCCAAGTCTGTGTTTTTCCTACAGAATTTGTCTACTTTTAATCACTTGATATTTTGACCACTTGCTTTCAGTGGCAGCTCCAGGGTTTGAGGGGGTTGAAAATAATTTATTTCGATAGCTTCAGCTGAACTGATGTAAAGTGCGGGGGGAGTTATGGAAAAACCTTGGGGGGCTTTGACATCAATTGTATTTATAGCGTTGCGTTAAAATGTTCCAAAATTATATTCTACCAATGATAAAAAAGCTAAATGACAAGATTTTAAACTAAATAATAACTTTAATTAGGAGTATCTTGATCATTTATTTCAAATTTTTAAAATATCTTTATTTTATAATTAATTTCTCAAATTTTGAATGTTCATTTTTGACAGATTTTTTTCAGCATTAGGTTTTTAAACAGCAAATGCCAATCACACAAGACACAATACCAGCTGTGCTGTCAGTCATAATAAATGGATCAACAATTTTTGACATTAGGGTTTCTAATCAAATCTTCTGACCAATCAAATGATTTATAGCAGGAGTGGGCAAACTCGGTCCTGGAGGGCTCGTGTTCTGCATAGTTTAGCTCCAATTTTAATCAAACACACCTGCTCATAGATTTCTAGTGATCTTGAAGACACTGATTAACATGTTCAGGTGTGTTTGATTAAGCTGCGGTCACGCTGGACTTTCCTCTCCATAGACTTCCATTCATACGCACACGAATGCGTCAGACCGGAAATGCAAGGTCATGCGTCAAGTTTCGCAGGTCGATGCAGTGCAAAATTCAAGCTTGTTGAACTCTGACCTGAGAAATCGCATCACTTGACTGCGTGAGACCAATCGAGGATCAAAACATGACCTCTCTGGACAGAACTTTAAAACATGGACCAATCGCTTGCTTTTTTAATGTCTAATAATCTTGTTTAATCCCGCCCCTTTTCGCATCGCCGCACAACAGAATTTCGGATTATCAAACTCTAGTGTGACCGCAGCTTTAGTGTTAGAGCTAAAGTCTGCAGGACACCGGCCCTCCAAGACCGAGTTTTCCACCCCTGCTCTATAGAATCTGACATGTCCCACCCCTTTTATGCTGTTTCCTTTTTGTTTATTGTGCTTGAGCTCAAATACTCTCACTGGCAGAGCTGCGAAAAAATAAGACACTATTGGCTGTTGTTTTTTTTAAGGGGAGGGGCTACTACATGTCCCACCTTGTCTTCATTTACAGTTGAGATTATGTCAAACATCGAAAGAAAATGCTAGTTTCAATTGAAAGTGTGTCAACATATAGCATTTTGATGCTCAGGGCGACTAGAGATCGATTCCCTTTATAACGTAATTATTAAACAAACCACTTCAAAGGATCTTTAAAGAATGTGAGTGCCATAATTAGTTTTGGGTATCATTGGGCTAGTTTTGTTAAGAAAACCTGGCAAATTAAGTCCAATATGTTAGGCAAAATCATCTGTGAATTACATAAATAGAAATGTAGAAATAACTTGGACCTTTAATGTCAGGATTCTTCTGTGTATTTTATCATCCATGGAGAAAACCTGCAAGTCTGCTGTATGATTTGAGGTACGATTTATTTCATATTCCATCTTCAGGTGGTGACCAAAGATCTGGTGTGTACAGAAGTGACTGCGGTGTGTTATTATCGCATTGAGAACGTCTCTGTGTGTTATTCCTCCTTCGCCAGCATCCCAGACATGGTGCAGGCTCTGACACAAGTATCTGTTAGAGAGATACTGGCACATCATGCCTTCACTGACATTTTGCTGGACAGGAAGCGAATCGCCCAGGAGATTCAGGTAAGAAACTGATAAGAAACCTCATTTGGACTTAAAGAAGTTTTTTCATGAAGTTTTCCTTTGTTATACAGGTCACGTTAGATTCAGGAACCTGCAGGTGGGGTATCAAAGTGGAAAGAGCGGAAATGTAAGTATGTAAATTACAGATTTGTCTAAAACGGATAGTTCATCCAAAATGAAAATTTACTCACGTTTTACTTTTACTCAAGTTGTTACAAGAGTTTCTATCTTCTGTTGAATACAATACTTTGAAGAAAGCTGAAAACTGGTCACTATTGACTTCCATAGTAGGAAAAACGAATATTATGGAAGTCAGTGGTTACAGGTTTGCAGCTTACTTCAAAATATCTTCTTTTGTGTTCAACAGAAGAAAGAAACTTATAATAAGAGTGTGTAAATGATGACAGAAGGTTCCGTTTTCGGAATGAATGGTCCCTTCCCTTAAGGAAATGTCCCATCAGTTACTTATACAGTGTGTTCACGGTTTCAGAGAAGAGATCAATCTTCCACCAGAGCTGCAACATAACTTCGCTGTGGAAGCCGAAGCAAGACGTCAGGCACAAGTTAAAGTAAGGCCATTGGTACAAAATGGGATTCAAATGTACAACCCTTTGGTTACAGTTTTTCAAAAGCAATTTGATCAGGTTTTGGCAGATTGGGTCAAATCTTGATGGTTTGTTTAAAAGAAGAAAAAAATTCTGAATTTGGAAATCTTGGTCCTCATTTTGGTCCAAAAAAAAACAGGATTATTCTGATCCAAACAGAAAGAGGGGTTGAAGTTATTTAACAGATATTATATTTCAATAAAATATATGACTTATGTAATTTTATTATAGAAATATATTTCACCTTATTACAAAATCAACAAAGGAACAATTAAATATATATAAACCCAACCTATACATTATCATGCAAGTTTTGTATTTAAATGAATCATTTAACATTAAATGTATAATTAGCATCTAACCAACAAACATTATATTTGTTGTTCACATTAATAAAAAATCTAAGATTTTAGATCAATACTATAAAATAATGCACAATTACCAATAGGGGGCGATAAGCTTTTAAATCAGGGTGAAATCAACATTAATAATGTCCAATTGACCCTTCGCGAAGCCCCGCCCCCCTTAGTTACTTTTGCTACGCCTGTCAAGCTTTCGTGCCTGGCACGTCTATTACAATGTGTATGCGCCAGTGTCAGACATTCCCAGGGGTATAATTAGCCATTTTCGGGGAATAGGTGAGATATCCGAGAAAGCCAGACAAAAAAGGACTGTAGTATGCATTACAGGGGTATATTCACAACATAATAGCCAACCAATTAGAAAATAATTCACTCAAAATTGAAGCTAGGTTAGCCTAGCTGCCTCATACGCTGACCATTCAACAGCGTAGGTCATATACAGCAGGAGAGGTGAAATTTAAAAATAATATAATAACAAATTAAACAGTGATTTCTCTTTTTTTTTTGCCAAAATGCCTGATAGACTAATAGTTGTGCAATGAAATATAGAGTTACTAACCGACAAGGAAACGCATGGACAGTGCTTCTACACAATTCGTTCATAGAGCAGCCAGAAAGGTGAAATTGATGGATTGGTGCCAAATATTAGCATCATTGACCCATAACAATGTACGGTAAGTTACCTATAACTGTCAGTATGTTTGTGTGCTTTTTATCCAGTTTCTATTCTTATTAGCAGTTAATGTCAAAGTATAAATAGCAGAAGTGAACAAATACATTTTCCCTACCAGCAAATATTAACTAATTAATAAAAAGCCGAAAAAAGCAGACACTAACCCACTATAACATCGTCACCAATGACTAAATCTCCAAAAGACCGATGAAAACATCAGTGAATTGTAGCTCTGACATGGACACGAGGGTTATAAATGACTGAAAAACAGCTGTGGGTAAAGTATATTGATCGCAAGTGCTCAGATTGTGATCACATCTCGGTTTTGTTCTGTTGATATGTGATATTCGTAGCTTGAAATAGATGGAAATATGATTGCTATTAGTATGACTACAATGGCGAAGGCTTAAATGGAGCACTACTCATAATATCGAGCAGAGAAAAAGACAGCTGGGAAACATAACCTGCTTTGTATTTCTGTAGGAAACACAGTTTAGATCTTTTTAGGGTAACGTAAGAGGTGTGTGAGTTATTGCCAGCGGTCTATCACTGAATGTGTCAAGAATATCAAAACAAAACCAACTTAACTCCGCTCCTTTAGCGCACCTCCACAGAGCTTGATCCACTCTGCCATTTCTCCCTTTGGGTTTTAGGTTTTGGAAATGGAAAAAATTCCTCCACCCTGTTCAAACTTTAAGGATACCGGGTGTCAAATTTGCACAAACCATAGTCACAACTCTTTTGGCTTGCTTCCCTCACTTGAAAGCTTGACAGAGCCCTTGCGCGTAGCTACGGTTGCGAAGCCACAATTGGTAGGTGGCGGTTTTTGTGTGTGGCTTAGCGAAGGGTCAATTACCAATAGGGGTGATAAGCTTTAAAATCAGGGTGAAATCAAAATTAATACTGCACAATTTCCAATAGGGGCGATAAGCTTTAAATTCAGGGTGAATTTACTGTTTATTTTGCTAGCACACACTGGTATTCTTTATGTGAACAAATAATCTGTTCAAGTTAATCCACTGAAAAAAGTTTGTTTTGGTAATCTTCAATCATAGTCTAACAGTTTGCTTCTGCGTTTGGAGGGGTGGTTCTTCTCTGTTGACGTCAGTTTGACGGCCCCTCTCCTACCATTTGCTACAAGGTAATGATGAAAGCCCAGACCCCTACTCAATATTCTGTTTCAGTTGGAAATACATCAACATACTGAAATAAAAGGTTCACACAGACTTTAATACTCAACTCACCATTCAACAGAAGAAAAAGAAGAGGTGTGGCAAGCTGTGCCTGTTTCCTTGGAGACTTATTTTCACTAAAAATGTTGTGTTCGCAGTTAGCATGCTCCGAGTTGACTAAACCTTAAGATTTTGGAACCAGCATATCTAAAATAAGCAGGTTTAGGAATAATCAATTTAAGAGTTCAGGGTTTAGAGGATTGCAAGTTAACCACAGATCCCTCTGATCCAGATTAACCTTTTTGAACAACTGTCCCCTGATGATCAACCTAGCTGTTTAAGCACTGATGTGGTCGTGTCACAGGTGATCGCTGCAGAGGGAGAAAAGGCGGCATGTGAGGCTCTGAAGGCGTCTGTAGAGTCTGTCTCTGGTTCTCCTCTGGTCATGCATCTACGACTCCTGCAGCTCCTGCACAGCCTGCGTTCTGAGCAGCCCGCCGTGGTCCTCAACATACCGCCTGATGTCCTGACCCAATCCATCGATCTCGCTAGTTTAACCGGACCTGCTAATCAAAGCATGACCACAGGTGACGGCTCAGATGATGGAACCAAAGACTCGCCCATGATGTAAAGACAATTTTACTGTTCATTTATTTGACTTAAGTTATTATTGAAATTCACTTTATTTCAATATTATTCTGGTTATTGGCTGATATTCTACATTGTTTAAATTTATCGGTATTGGTCGACAGATTTCCTTTGCATCATCTAACAATCAAATATTCAAGATTTATCGTAAAGAGCAGGTCCATTTGAGTTTTCGAAAAATGTCTTCTGTTTGTAACCTTTTTATGCAATCTCCTAAATAAAATCAAAAAAGCGCATTATAAATAAAGATACTGTATCTCAAATATATGTATATATATATATATATATGTATATATATATATATATATATATATATATGTATATATATATATATATATATATATATATATATATATATATATATATATATATATATATATATATATATATATATATATATATATGGAGTCATCTTTTGTTTGCTACCGATCTACGGCTCTGCATACATAAGCATGCAAAATACGAACACTCTGAAATGGGTTTTTTGTTTCTGACACGAATTCATACAGAAAGACCAATCAGAATTGACTTGGCCAGCTGACCAATCAGAGCAAAGCTGATTTATAGAGGGGAGGGGTTTAAAGAATCAGGGGGGGGGGGTCCGCGAGCAACGTATCTGAAGAGCAGGGACGAATGCGGTGGAGAGGGGTGCATGACGTATTTGAAGACCGGACGGGAGACACACGACTTCCGGGAGATTATCATTCGTTTGCGGGCATCCAGGAGTTTCTATGCATTTGTGGGGAGACTTGGGATGTCTGTGTTATAGGGGATCTAACACAATATTAGTATACTTTAAAATACCATGAAATCTGCTCTTTAAAACAATCACACTAACAAATTTATATGTGCAATAAAAATTCAAATACATATGTCTATTAAGTAATTTATTATTGTGCCCCAGTATTGTTTTTTCACATTTAACGTTTCTTGGTTCCTCTAGACGGTTTCGGGCTGGATTCAGGTTTCTGGCTTTTTGTTTTAGCTTCAGAAGTTGCGACAGGATTGCTGGGGGTCTTGGGGGCAGATGCTGCATTCTTCTTGTTTGCTGTAAAATCCCCCCCAAAAAAGTCAGAATTAGAAATAGCTAATCTTGTTCAGTGTGTGAAGTGTAATGTTATTCTTTGACACATTTACACTTGATCTCCACACTGGGCCGAGCTTGTAGTTGCCTCTCCAGATCTTGTATCTTATCCAGAGCAGCCTGCAGGTCTTCCTCTGCCTTTAACGCTCGCACCTCTGAATTGATAGCTCGAGTCTCTACCTCTCTGCAAAATACAGCTTATAAGAGACTATAGATCTGATTAAAGAGAAATTTCCATTCGAATACTCACAGAAGCTCTTGCTGAAGAGTTCTCATAGTTTCTAAAGAACTGAAGGCATCTTGGGCTTTTTCAGTGTGAGGAGCCATCACAAGTTCTTCAGTCTAGAAAAGATTAGGTTTTACATTTACTCATTTAGCAGACACTTTTATTCAAAGCGACTTACAAATGAAGATAAAAAGCACTTTAACTCATCAGAAATTGTCATTACATATATTCTATGACAAGTTATTTATTAACTTGTTTCCCTTTAATCATACAGAGAAGAGATAGTAGCCCCTTTCACACAGTAATACCGGTAAATATCCGAAAAATTTCCAGAATGACTTTACCGGTAAATTTAAAAAAACGCTGTTCACACAGGCGAGGACGTTACGGAATTTTCCCGGAAAAGACCATTCACACATCCATTCCAAAATACTGGTAAATTCTGACATAATCAACTAAAAAATATTTCTAAACGGCTGCGCTTGTATTTGTAAACAATTGACTACATTACAAACTCTGTGGATGGATGAGTATTGTGAAAAACTTTGATGAAAACATATGGAAGTACACTTTCACATGTGGAGACGTACATAATATGTGTGTGTGCTGGCGCTTACCGGCTGCTTCATGTGCACAAGCAATCGGCAGTAGTTTTCTGGAAAGGTCTGTATGTGTGAAAGAGGCTAGTGTTTCCTACAGGTGGTTTTTCAAGCCCACTCACCTGTGTGGAGCACACTGAGAATTGCAAAGTGTTTTCCAAGAAGTATGTGGTGCTTTTAAGAAGGTGTCTGGTGCATATGGAGGGGAACAGAGTGTGACTCCTAGAGTTGGTTTGTCAAGCCCACTCACCTGCATGAAGCACACTAATAACTGCGAGTGATGATAAGAAAGTGTCTGGTGCATAAGGAAAGGAGAAAGTGTGTCCTACAGGTGGTTTGTCAAGCCCACTCACCTGAATTGCACATTTTTTTAGAAACATGTAGTGTTGATAAGAAAGTGTCTGGTAAATACAGAGAAGAGAGATTGTGTATACGGAGAGGTTTTGATGATTATCATCTCATACTGGGAAGCTGATGGATATGATCATGGTACACTCACCCCTTTAAGTTGGACAGTGTCCTCTCTTAAAGTCTTCTCTGTGATATTGCCATCATGACCTACAAGTTTGATGACTGAGCGATCTTTGTCATGTTTGCTGGCCTTTTCCTCTTCCTGCAGAGGTGATAAGGTGCTGTTATTTGATGTTATTCCTTGGAGACAAGGTAGCTAATAGCTTATGAGAATAAAAAAGTTACATGTTCATCATAAGGCTCATTTGCATCTTCCAAGTCCAGTGGTTCCTCTTTTTCAGTATGTTCCTCTGATTGTTCCATGGGCTAAGAAAATATACAAGTTACTTACTCACATTCACATCACACAGTTGTACTATACTAGTGTCCTTGATGATGTCACTCACAGAGTGTGGCACCACTTTTCCAGTCAGCTTCAACTCCACAGAGCTTCCTTTCACGTCCATTAGTAGTAACCTGCAGGCCTCCATCCATTCCCCACACTCTTTCTAAACACAAACACAGTTTAAATACACCAAGGCATTTCATGCAGGATATCAATCTCAGAACGAAACCTTGGAGGGAGAGCTTTGCACCTGAAGTTTGGCTAGTTGGTACAACTCATTTTCGGTTTCATCCTGGTTTGAGCTCTTCCTGATGACCTCTTCCATAATAGCTTGACAAGAGCTACAGGATAATTTGTGTAATGAGTTTCTGCTTACTTACGGATCCTCTTGAGATGTTTAATTTAGTAAGGCTACCTTGTGATGTACTTGGAAAAGTAATCCAGCTTGGTTGAGATGTTCCTGGCATCTTCCTCCAGCTTCTCAAAAGACACATTGACTATAATGTTCAATTCGGGTGCTGGAAGAAATGATTCCTGGTCATCTGAATGGATGGGAACCATTAGCAGCAGAAGGTCCACCATCCAGTGGATCATCTTATTGTGAAGTGAAGTTACCTGCAAGCACAAGGCAAGATTAGGACAGGGGCATGTAACTGTCCTGCTCCTGGAAGTTGATCCTTCTACAGAGCTGCCTTCAATTGTGGGTAAACGCCCTTGAACCAAGTAATCAGAAACTGCGTCCAAAATCGCATATTTTCTCCTTAGGCTTGTGCAACAATCCTACCCTAAACCATTATTTATGACAATCTTTCCCAGGTCTGGTCCATCTCAACTCTGCAGAAAGGTGACTATCAGGAACAAGAATTGACTGAAATTGACGCATTATGGTCTGGTGTGTACCTCATCTCGAAGTCTCATATTTTCAAAGTCGAAAAAGTTTTCTTGAGAAAACAGGAATTCCTTCATTGTCTTTAAAACATTATCCATTTTAATTCTGCAGCAGATACAAACAGGGAAATTAGCAGTCAGACACATCAATGAAGTTTTGTTTTTTAACATATTTTGTTGCAAATTTAGGTTACAGTTAGGGTCGCTTATGAGGGTCCATTTTGATTAGGACGCCAATGTAGGCAGTAAGGTGTTTTAATATAATGTTTGACGCTTGCCTCTCTCTTACTTTATGTGAGGAATTTTTTTCTCCCTGTCCTTTTCAGTCTGTGTGCTGTCCACTAGCAGAAGAGCCTCCTCAGAGAGATTCACCAAGCTTTCAAGAGTTTCTTTCAACTTAAGCCAATCACCCAAAGCCTGCTCCTTTGGAAGTCCACTCAAGGGGTTTAACCTTCTTGACCAGGACTCCATAGTGTCAATAAGAAACATTAGCATTGCATGGATTCCTGCAAAAACAACAAGTTTTCATCTTGAAACCAAACAAGGCTACGTGAGGAAACAAAAATCTAAGTTCTCACCACTTTCTCCATTGATACGTATTAGTAGCTGGCTCAGAAGCTCAGTGATGGTCCTTGTTAGCCCCCTCATGGCTTCCTGGCCTTTAAGGGACCCTCCATCTGGACCAGTGTGTCTCTTAAAGAGTTCGAGAAAAATCTCAATCCAGGACTGCTGTAGGTTTTTAAGCAATTCAAGTGTTTCTTGACCAGATACTAGGTCTTCCCCACCATAACGCTCACAATGCTGTGTCAACACCTACAGTTAGACAAAGATAGCTATCATTTATACATTTAATGTGCAAAGTAAACAATTTAACAAAAGATAATTCAGTAAACAAAATGTAAAAGTTTTGCTAACTTTTGACCACTTTCTCAGGTCTTGTGACAGCTCTTCATCTGATGACTTGTCAACTTTCATAGTAGGGTGCCTTTAGTACCACAAAAGATTAAAATCAATAGAAAAGCTTTTAAAATACAAAGAAAAACAATATTTCTTTTACTGACCTTGATTTCTCTTCATAAAATTTCTGCCACTTCACAATGTTTGCGTGGAAAGACGTGATGATCTCACGTTGTTTGTTCTCCACCTGTATGAGTTTCTGCATGAAATTGGCCAGTGTATCTTTCCATCGGTTGGTCAACTCCATGATATGGGAAAGATACTCAGAGTCCTATGAATGAAGTTATAGACCACTATATCACAAAACATGGTTTCGGTTTTAAGAAAGGCTCCTCCTTTTTGGACACAAGAAATGGAGGAAAGTTTGGGAAAAGTTTAACAGGAGCACCCTAGTCTTTTTGATGTTTTGTCTGAGATGTACCACAATGGGCAACCATTTCCAGTCTCAAGCCAGGACTTGGATCTCACATGTAATGATGCGATATCTCCTTATCACTTGTCACGTGCATTTGCTTATCAAATGTAGGTTGTGTGCCTGACAGAGTTGTCTGAGATTCTTCCTAAAGTTATGCAGTGTGTAGCGCCCTGTCACCAATCCATTGTGCACAGCAGCAATTGAATGCTACCCCAGATAGTCATGCAGCGTGAAAACAATGGCGAGCAGACGATTTTGAAAATCATGCAGTGTGAATTTGTCATAATGCTGGGGATTTCAATTGAAATTTTCCTGTAGAGTTTATCTCTAATCATACACCTAAACAAGCTGATCAAGGTGTTGGGGGCTTACTATAAAGCTAAAAAGTAGTGGAGTTTGATAAGGATTGAAGCTAAACTGCACAAAAAATTGGGTGATGAGAAGCCCTGCATTCATGTTTTTACCTTTGCTGTTAAGAAGACAGTGAACCGATCTGCAGCCTTGGCCCAGGTCTGCTCACTAATATGAAGTCGTCTGACCAGATGAAGCTTATTTATCTTGATTATCTGAAAGAAATTTGTAAGAGATTTAAACTTAACCATAATTTTTTTGTTGTGGGGTAATGTTGTGTTACTTGACGAGCTCCTACAACAAATTTACAAAAGGTCACCTTGACTGCAAGACTGTAGGTGGCTTTTCTCCAAAGGTCCCTTTCGTCATCTATTTGGGACATCTGTCCTTCAAGTCTCTTTCGCTGTAGCTCATAAAGGTCATGGTACTCTGCTACAATACTGATGAGAAGTCACTTTAATTCAGGTTACAGTAGCTAGGTTTCCATCCACCTCATTTTATGAGAGTTTTTAAATATTGCAGAAAACTTTATGAAAAAATAAACTTTTATCCAAGAAGAAAACATGCAACAAATTCTATTTCTTTTTATATTTGGCTCCAGTTGATCAGGAAGTGACCATTTTGTTCTTTTTGACTCATTGGATGGAAACTTTTTTCGCAGATGTTTTATGCAGATGTTTATAATCCAGTTTTGTGAATAAGTCTAATTCACATCTTTGGATGGAAACATAGCTAGTTAAGCACTTTGTATACAAATAATTTTAATCAACAATTCACATACTTTGCATTGCGTTGTGACTCTTCCAAAGCTTTAGCAAGCTCCTCCTTGGCTTCATCTGCCTCTTTGGACAAATTCTCATCATGTACTTTCATAGCACTCAGCTCCCTTTTACAGGTTAAACAGACAAGTTTGAAATGCGCAAAACTCACATTTCATTGGCAATTAGATAGTATATCAAGCATACATATTAAGCTCTGCAATAGAGTTCTTGAAGTGTAGGATCTCTTCAGTGAGCCGGCGGTCCAGAGCCCTCTGTGCTAAGGTTTGTGTGTGAAGACCCTTCACCTGCCGTGGGATACGGTCAAATAGAGCCACATACTTCTGCCTAGCCAAGAGAAAGAGGAAGTCAAAGATATATACACTAGATATCACATATAGACCCTGAGCATGCGTCAATAGTAGGGTTGGGTATCGTTTGGGGTTATTATGATACCGGTGCTAAATCGATACTTTTAAAATGGTACCGGTGCCAAAACGATGCCTGAACCAATACTTTTGAGCCACAAAATTATGGTGGGTGACTCTAGAAAAATCTTTTTTTTGACAAAATCTTTAAAAATTATAATTTTATAGAACAATATAATTTAAGTTTAAAGTAAACATCAATTCACATTTTCTATATTTGAATTACATTAATATATTTCCTTTGATCATTTGTTGGTTAGCTTGAGTTTAAGATTTGCATTATGAAATTACATTAGCTTACTACTAACCTGTGGAAAGGCTGTCATCAAAATACTGAACTCTTTTTTCTAAGGTTGGGGCTTGTGAATATGTTATCATGGTTATCAGTAATTTAATGATTTGCCTTAATCTGAATAAGACATTAATATGATCAAGGTGTTTACATGAGTTGCTTTTTGAATGTTCCTTTCATGATTCTGTCTTACATTATATAGTCAGTGGTGGTTCTAGACCAGAGAAACTGGGGGTAAAATGTTATATATAACTAGTAAAATGTTATGCACTGACTGCCACCATGGAACATAAAAAAGTAGATATTACAAATTAGTTAAACTATTATGTTTAAAAATGTGTTGTTAATAAATCATATGTTGAAGACGGAAATCAAAAATGAATAAAGGCAAAAGTAAACGAGTTGAATATGACTTACATGAGCGTGACTGAAAACTACATTTGATCAATATGTTACATCTGTTCTTTGGTACTTGCAGACTGTTTGTAAATTAAATACTGCATTTCCTAACGCAAAACTATGTACACTAGATTTCTGATTAATAATGGTCTCTGCATAGCCGAGGACTGCCTATATTAAGAGTGGTAAAATCGCTATTACCTGTGTCAATTTGGGCGTCAACCTCTGACGAATGCAGGGAACTAATGCGTGCAACACCGTCACTGACAGAGAGAGCAAGTGCCCGCGGGAGCGAGTGCCCGAGAGACACCTAGAGCGCGCAGAGAGAGGCCTCGTTCATATCACCGCAGTCTGCCACTGATGGCTGATCTGGCTTCTCCGTGGCGTTTTGACACAAAAATACGTGTCCAAATTTGTCCAAAATCGCCTGTCCGTATTCCTCAAAGTTGTTTAGGACTAAATGTTTAGAGATGGTGTGACAACGCGTACCTATGTGTGCCTTTGATGCACCGCTTGATCCTTCTTACGTCCTTGTCGCAGCACCAGTGGCACCGAAATCAGGCACCGAAATTCATATGCTGATTTAATCCGGTACATACAAAGATCAAGGTACCGGTGCTGTAATGGCACCGGGTTTCGGTACCCAACCCTAGTCAATAGCGCTGCAACATTTGTACAGTGCTCCAAGGACAAATGTCATTCAACCGCACTAATCAAGACTAAAGCCAATCCAAAGATGCTGGATTTTGCACAATGTACGGGTGTGGTAACAAGCAAACAAAGAAAACAAAGCAAAAATGCATAACATTTCATAGGTAGGATTTCACTTTTTACGATTTTGTACATTACGAACTTTTGTGCTAAACAAGTATTGATGATAATACAGTTTCTTACTGCACTGACCATAAAGCAAAGTAGCACTAAATACTAGGCTTATTCTAGTTTTGTTGAATAAAATAAGCAAACAATGTAAATGAAATATGACAACAAGATGCTGCGATGCTAGAAACCTGTATTATTGTCTGCTAAGTGAATGATGCCAGTGTGGTCATTTGTCCTTCGATGCAGAAAAGTGATGTAAACTTATAATTTCCATAATTAAAGAAATTATTTGCATACTGCTCCTCCATGAATCGCCACCATACCTTGCTGGAGGGGTTTGAGTGCCTGAGTGATCCTAAGAGCTATGTTGTCGGGGGATAATGCCCCTGGTAGGGTCTCCCAAGGCAAATAGGTCTTAGGTGACAGGTCAGACTAAGTGCGGTTCAAAAACCCCTTCGAGTTTCTTAACGTTAAGGACAGTGACGTCGCCCGGTATGGCGCAGCCGGGGTCCCACCCTGGAGCCAGGCCTGGGGTAGGGGCTCGTATGCGAGCACCTGGTGGCTGGGTTTTTACCCACGGAACCCGGTCGGGCTTAGCCTGAAGGAGTGACAAGGGACCATCCTCCTGCAGGCCCACCACCTGCAGGGGGAGCCGTAAAGGGCTGGTGCATTGTGGAATGGGTGGTGGTCGAAGGTTAGGACCACGACAACCCAATTGTCAGGCACAGAAACTGGCTCTTGGGACATGGAATGTCACCTCACTGGGAGGGAAGGAGCCAGAGCTTGTGCGGGAGGTGGAACGGTACCAACTAGAGATAGTTGGGCTAACCTCCACGCACAGCTGGGGCTCTGGAACTCAACTTCTTGAGAAGGGCTGGACTTTCTTCTGCTCTGGAGTTGCTCACGGTGAGAGGCGGCGGGCTGGTGTGGGCATGCTTATAGCTCCCCAACTTAGCCGTCATGTGTTGGAGTTTTCCCCGGTGAACAAGAGGGTAGCTTCCCTGCTTCCTCAGGTCAGAGATAGGTCACTCACTGTGGTTTGTGCCCATGGGCCAAACACCAGTGCAGAGTACCCAGCCTTCTTGGAGTCTTTGGGAGGGGTGCTGGCAGGTGCTCAGACTAAGGGCTCTGTTGTTCTACTGGGGGACTTCAATGCCCATGTGGGTAATGACAGTGATACCTGGAGAGGCGTGATTGGGAGAAACTGCCTCACTGATTAGAATCCGAGTGGTGTTCTGTAATTGGACTTCTGTGCTAATCACAGTTTGTCCATAACAAACACCATGTTCGAGCATAAGGATGTCCATCAGTGCACATGGCACCAGGACACCCAAAGGCGGAGGGCAATGATTGACTTTGTGGTTGTGTCATCTGCTTTCTGACCGTATGTCATGGACACTCGGGTAAAGAGAGGGACAGAGCTGTCAACTGATCACCACCTGGTGGTGAGTTGGATTCTCTGGCAGGGGGGAAAGCTGGACAGACCTGGCAGGCCCAAACGTATTGTGAGGGTCCTCTGGGAATGTCTGGCTGAACTTCAAGTCAGAAGGATTTTCAACTCTCACCTCTGGAAGAGCTTTGACCAGATCCCGAGGGAGGCTGGAGACATTGAGACCGAGTGGTCCATGTTCTCCGACTCCATTGTTGACGCGGCCGTAATGAGCTGTGGCCGTAAGGTCTGTGTTGCCTGTCGTGGTGGCAATCCACGAACCCGGTGGTGGACACCAGAAGTAAGGGATGCCGTCAAGCTGAAGAAGAAGAGATTCTGGCAAAGAGATTCTGGCAAACCGTCCGGCGCCTTATTAGGGGAAAGCAGCTCCACATCAACCCTGTTTATAGCGGAAGTGGGGAGCTGGTGACCTCAACTGGGGATGTTGTCAGACGGTGGAAGGAATGCTTTGAGGATCTCCTTAACCCCACAGACATGTCTTTCATTGAGGAAGCAGAGACAGGGGATGCAGGGGTGGACTCACCCATCACCCAAGCTGAGGTTACTGAGGTAGTTTGCAAGCTCCGCAGTGGCAACGCGTGGTACACTGGACCAGCTTTATACCCTAACCAAGGTGCTCGAGGGTTCATGGGCGTATGCCCAACCAGTCCACATGTGTTTTGTGGACTTGGAGAAGGCATTCGACCGTGTCCCTTGTGGCATTCTGTGGAGGGTGCTCTGGGAGTATGGGGTCAGAGGCGCTCTATTAAGTGCTGTCTCGTCCCTGTATGAACAAAGTAGGAGTTTGGTTCGCATTGCGGGCAATAAGTCAAACTTGTTTCCAGTGCATGTTGGACTCTGGCAGGGCTGTCCTTTGTCACCAATTCTGTTCATAATTTTTATGGACAGAATTTCAAAGTGCAGCTATGGGCTGGAGGGGGTCCAGTTCGGGGACCACAGGATCTCATCTCTGTTATTTGCAGACGATGTTGTTCTGTTGGCTTCATCGAACATGGACCTTCAGCATGCACTGGGGCAGTTTGCTGCCGAGTGTGACGCGGCTGGGATGAGAATCAGCACCTCCAAGTCCGAGGCCATGATGCTCCACCGGAAAAAGGTAGTTTGCCATCTCTTATAGATAGGGTGAGGAGCTCTGTCACCCGGGATGAGCTTGGAGTAGAGCCGCAGCTCCTCCACATCGAGAGAACTAAGCTGAAGTGGCTCGGGCATCTGTTTCGGATGCCTCCTGGACGCCCTACCTAGGGAGGTGTTCCAGGCATGTCCCACCGGGAGGAGGCCTCGGGGAAGACCCAGGACAAGCTGGAGGCACTATGTCTCTCGGCTGGCCTGGGAACACCTCGGGATCCCCCAGAGGAGCTGGAGGAAGTGTCTCGGGAGAAGGACGTCTGGGGTTCTCTCCTAAGACTGCTGCCCCCACAACCCGGTCCCAGAAAAGTTGCTGAAAATGAATGGATGAATGAATGAATGAATGAATGAATTTGCATACTGACCCCCGGGAAAACTACCGATCATAAATATATATATATATATATATATATATATATATATATATATATATATATATATATATATATATATATATATATATATATATATATATATATATATATATATATATATATATATATATATATATATATATATATATTAATCCTCGGTCCGGATAGCCAGTCCTCCACTGCACCTTGGTCCCACATTCATTTTGGGAGCGCTACTTTCAATAGACAACAATAGCGTAGGCGACATCTAATGTAAATATCTATGAGAGGAAGTAAGATAACTCTTTAATGAAAAGCCATGGAAAGGAGTAAACGGGTATAGAGACCTGAGCTTGGCGAGGAGTTGACCTCTCTCGGCACATTCAACGCTGACCTGCCGGATTATCTCATGGAATACTATATTGTAGATGTTCTGCTCAGTTTGAATCAGCTCTAGTAAATTTTCGATCTGAAAAATGATATGGAAACACATTTGTATTCATGTAAATCATTATGTTTAGTCACAATTGTCTAACCCTATATATATATATATATATATATATATATATAAGGGATGCACAATATATCAGTGGTCACATAAATATTAGTCAATAAATGCTATCTTTAATGTTATTGGTCCAATAAAAAAATTAGGCCTATAGCTTTAAGCCGTTAAAGACATTAAAAACCTTTTTACTGGTATTTTGATTTTGGTTAATGTTCAGTTAGTTGCTTTATGCATTTAATTTTTTGTAAGTCAGTAGATTTAATTCATACAAAATAAAGTTGCCAATAGAAAAAGGTTTATTATAAGATTAGTTGTTCGCTTTGTATTCGCCTTATGTTTTTGCAACTATGCAAAAAATCTTTTGAAAAATTGGTATTCATTTTTTATATATTATAATCTAAATAGTTATTGGTATAAAAAAAAATTCCATATCTGTTGTGCATGCCTAATAACTGTTTTAAGTGAAAAAAAAAACTTCAGGGTTTTTCTAATATGTGCCCTATAAAGGGTTAAATAAATTATTATTGTTAATATACATACACAAATCAAAGTATTCATTTGTTTGTCAAGTTATTTTATCATATTTTACATTTAGAAGTAACTAAGCATCTTAACTTGCAAGAGTTGTGGCACTTTTAATGACTGTTCTGTAGATTTTCATCCTGCATATCATTATTGTACATCATTTATTCATACATTGCATTTTTACCATTAAAAACCTTTAAAAAAACAAACCTGTGAGATTTCTGTTAGCTCCTCAAACTCTTCATTGACACCTGCTTTTGCTAACATCTTGTCCATCACCTTCATCAACTGAACCACCTCAAGACGACCGCTTGGCTTCCTAGTGATTGTTTAGAAAATTGTATAATTATTAATATGAGTCATTTTAAAGAAGGAAGAAATGACTTCCCAATAGTTGCTTAGAAAATATTATAAATATTTATTGTAAAAACACATCTAGGAGTTTCTAGCATATGATAGAAACCATTACACATTTATTTATTACTACACATATGACTTCCTCCTAGTTGTAGTTTGTACATATAATAAATTTGAATAATATAAATAAACATTTTTAAACAAACTCATTCCAGCAACTCACATGGATGGAAAGACTCTTAGCTTGTTCTTCTCATCTTCTAGGAGAACTGTGAAATTGCTATAAAAAAAATGAAAATAAACTGAGCAAAGATTAATTTACAGTCGCTGTAACACAACAAGACAGCTGTTCTTACCGTCTAAAGCAGACTCACTTACTCATCATAGCACTGTAATCCCTTAAGACCCTTGTTTTTTATGATGTGATATTCTTCTGGGATTAAAGTTTCCAGTGGACTTGTGTCCTTTGACCAAAAACAAACAAACATGAAGTTACAACAAGCACAAAAAAAACAGAGTATCAAATTCCGGTTATTCTCTTGTCACTTGCATTGTGGTCTCCATGATGCTGAGCAGATCTTCCATTGGCCATTGGAATAACAGGCAAAGCATCCTTTTGAGACACCAGACAATCACACAGGAAGGAAATGTCTCTGTTCAGATTCAAACAAACAGTCAGCCAGACAATATCTCAGTGTATTATAAATTCTCAGTGTTTAAATTCCAGAGGGCACCTTGATAACTAAACAACATTAAAAAACATGTCAAAAATGTGAATCGATAAAAAACATATCAAACATAGTGTTTTTCGAAAAATCTATTAGGTGATGTGTTTTTTAGATGTCAATATGATGTCTTTTTGTATACATTGTATACAATTTAGTATACATGCTTTGTAGGTATACAAAATAAAAAAATATATTTATAAATTTGTCATTTGTAGCTTTCAGATGAATAAAATGTTTCTTATAATACTTTTTGTTTCATTATTTTGGTTATCAAACGAGCATCAATGTGTGGATGTCAAATAGACATCAAAATTTTGACATCAAATTGATCGCATTTTTCATGTGTTTTTTATTTTGACTTCAAATTGATCACATTTTTGGTGTGTTCTTTGTTTTGACATCAAGGTGCCTGCTGGGATGTACACTAGCCAGCCACTTTTAAGGTACACCTATTTAACAGCTTGTTAATGCAAATATCTATTCAGCCAATCACCAGCATTTAGTTGTGGTCAAGATGATCTGCTGAGACTGAAACTGAGCTGCGTACAAAGCCAATAAGAACAAATCACAGGCAAGCCTGCCCCCACAAGGGCTTTATGTCAGAATCGCAAACGTAAATTTGAGAAACCTAAACGAAAACTCTGGTAGCGCAATCTAAACTGCGTTTATCAAAAGCGAAGCAGAAAGTGAACTGAACTAATAATACTTTTTTTTGAAGACAGTGTTTTTTTTTTTGTTTTTTTGCCATTTCATTGGTTGTTATTGATTTTTCGAATTTATTTTTTATTTGTTAATATATATATATATATATATATATATATATATATATATATATATATATATATATATATATGTTCATTTTGTTTTAAAAGTTTTGTGCGTTTTATTTGGCACAAAACTAATTCCACGTGTACAAAGCAGTACTGGCAAGGGGTACCTAAAAATAAGTGAGCGGTTAGTATATTTGTAATGTGTAATGATTCCTTCCAAACCGTCCAGCTCCAGTCAGAGAGGTCGGCTGGTTGAGAAAGTATTGGTATTTTTTGCGTCTAGCGGGATGGTGCCACACAGCATCAGGACGATGAATTAAACAAACCTGGTGAAAGATGAAACAGCCGATTTAGTAACTACACTCTTAAAAATAAAGGTGCTTAGTGGCATTAATGGTTCCGTGAACAACCTTGTAACATCCACAGAAACTCCCCATCTCACAACAGATACTTTGTTATGAAATAGGGAAACTAGATAATTAAAATCTGCTTCACACACATACTTTTTGTGATGGTTTATGAAGACTCTACATTGGCGTCATGTATTTTAGAATTAAAAAAATGTTTATTATATCACCTTACATTACTAATCCTCACAGGAAACGTATGGTAAATATTATTTCTAACCATTTTGAATTATGAGGACACTGGGTATGTCCTCCTAAATCATCTCAATGTTGTAATAACTAGTTTATACCTGTTGTTCTCATAAACCATCAAAACTAGTACACACACATGCATACAAATATTTAATTTAAGAACTGTTCACGGAGAGGTACTTTAGGGAACCCAAAATATTTTCTATGTCTTCACTGTGAAAAATCTTTTACTTTCAAGAACCTTTATTTTCTAGAGTGTAGAAACAAATTGTAAGGGACAGATATTGAAGGGCCATGAACCTTGAAGTCTTTGGGAGTTTTGGTTAATCTGAGTGGTGCGAGTCTGTCTTGAGGACATGCGGTGGATGTTAAAGTTGCGAGGAGTTCATCTGGAATTAAATCATTACAGTCCTGCAAGTGGCTTCTGTCTTTTATAGGTGTCCTCTCTCTCGCCTGAGGAAGCTCTGCCACCACTAGACGAACAACACAAATACAGTTTGGATAAATTGTGGGCTCAGAAGTTCAATGGATATAGGTTATTTATTAGGATGAGCAAAAATATTTGTGGTAAACATTAAAATAAACAAAAAATAAATTTTTTTGTGAATGTTAATAAATGTCAAAAAGTTGAGGATGAATAGCTATTACGATTATTATGTTTAACAGAAAAATGATTGTGACAAACATAACAAATGACAAATAAAACTTAATATAAATTATATAAATGCACTTGATGTTGGTGATATAAACATAAATAATACATCACAAAAACTAACATAGAGAAAAATTGTCATTCTTTAGCTGAAAAAAAATCTAATTAATCTGACAGACAGACGGACGGACGGACGGACGGACGGACGGACGGACGGACGGACAGACAGACAGACAGACAGACAGACAGACAGACAGACAGACAGACAGACAGACAGACAGACAGACAGACAGACAGACAGACAGACAGACAGACAGATAGATAGATAGATAGATAGATAGATAGATAGATAGATAGATAGATAGATAGATAGATAGTTTGCTCACAGTTAGCAGTGGATGTCCTGGTCCTGTTACTCTCGGGTTTTGCTTGGTCAGCAGGTGGGTTCGGGGTGCACTTCACCGACATACTGATACACTGCCTACACTCACTGGACACTGTTCACCATTTAATAACCGCGGAAAAATCGACGAACTCTGCCGTTAGTCGTGCTGTTTCCCTCCGGACAGCGCAATAAAGTTTACCCCTGCTCTCCAGTTGCTTCAAAACAGCGGGTAATAAAAGTTTGTTGCCATGGACGCGTCGCGTCTCTAACGTCACTTTCCAGTTACAGAAACACTCGAGTCGAGACTCTGAACAAGAAGACAACACTGTTTCTTTAATAGACAACCGAGGCTCCTCCTGCTGGGAAATGAGAATTTGAAATATTCATAAGCTGTCTTATTAATACTTCAGCAGGCCACTGATGCCATGGTAGCCAAACAAATGAGTGAGTTTAAGGTGTACACGAAGAGAAAGAGAGAGATTCCGAACTGGTTAATGCATAATACTGTTGTTCTTCACTATCTATCTATCTATCTATCTATCTATCTATCTATCTATCTATCTATCTATCTATCTATCTATCTATCTATCTATCTATCTATCTATCTATCTGTCTGTCTGTCTGTCTGTCTGTCTGTCTGTCTGTCTGTCTGTCTGTCTGTCTGTCTGTCTGTCTGTCTGTCTGTCTGTCTGTAAATATAATTATATAGGCTAGAAACCAAAAGATAAAAAAAAAATTGACTGAATAAATACTAATACATATATTACATAAGTATAATATGCATTAAGAGAAACAGAAGGTACTTGCAAAACTGCTCAAATGGTTAAAGAATTGAAAAATACAAAATACACAAGTATACAAATGGTAACTAATAAAATAAATATAATAAACAAAATGCCCCCCCAAAAATGAAAAAAAATTCAACTGAAGATAAACTAAAAATAATAAAAACAAACAAAAAAAAAAAACATAATAGTAATAATTCGATGAAATAACTTGATTTAATTAAAAATAATACAAATTTAAAAATTGTGACTAGAAAAATAAATGATTAAAACAAATAAAGAAGTGATGTGGATAAGTACAGTTTGGAAACTGTACAGATAAGGAAAACATTAATATTTCCTATATAAATATATACATGAACAATAATAGTAATAATAATAATAATAATAATAATAATAATAATACACAATACCAAAATAACACTTTTTAAACAAAAAGGAAAGAACATATTAGTTTCTAATAACATTCTTTATTAAAATGAACATTTCATAATTTATCAGCTAAAACAAACTTTCAACATACATTATTACCATAAAAAAGATCATCAATAAATCCAGCTACAGTATTCAGTCAATATTTGTGATTGATATGTATATTTTCCCTGATAATCTAATATACATCATGTAGATATTAATCTGTAGCTTAATACACGAGGTAAAATCTTGATGATAAAAGTGTCACCTGATGAAATGCTTAATTTACCATGTATTCACCATCAGATCAGGACTTTGTGGTAGGGGTACAGATTGAGTGAAGATGTGAAAGCGCGGATGTCTGTTATCATAGTGGACTTCTCCAAGATGGCCGCCGCTGGGAGGAAGGTGAGTTTGGAGATGTTTGCATATGAAGAAGCCTCTGGGTTTGAACTGCACTGGTCTTCTCCATGGGTTTCCTTCTCTTCTTCTCCAAATCCGACCACCTGTATGAATCCAGAGTCATTTAGTGGATGTTAATGTAATGATTAAACGTTTTCTGATTAAAAATGTATTACATTTTTTTTCCTCTCGATTTTTTAAGAATTAAATGACATACATGTATGCTTAGTTTTCTACTGTTTGCTTGTCGGTGTTCCATGAAAAATGATACGAGTTCACCTTTGGTGACGTCTTTCAGGATTTCAATCTGTTCGACAGAGGAACACACAATAATAAATGAACATATTCTCAAATAATGCTGAATCAAGAACATGTAGA
The DNA here is from genome assembly GCF_903798145.1 of Danio aesculapii. Classification (NCBI taxonomy): domain Eukaryota; kingdom Metazoa; phylum Chordata; class Actinopteri; order Cypriniformes; family Danionidae; genus Danio; species Danio aesculapii. Next base: position 17,751,786 of record NC_079456.1, on the reverse strand, counting down.
GATAATTACATATAAGTTCTAGCTGATATAAAAAAACATTACGTCTAATAAACTAATACACGGTAAAGATTATAATTAATCTATCTATCTATCTATCTATCTATCTATCTATCTATCTATCTATCTATCTATCTATCTATCTATCTATCTATCTATCTATCTATCTATCTATCTATCTATCTATCTATCTATCTATCTATCTATCTATCTATCTATCTATCTGATTATTTTTTTCAGCGAAAGAATGACAATTTTAATTTCATAAGAATTTTAAATAAGAATGTATGAATAGCACACAACTACAAATTATAACAAGTAACCTACATTAACAAACGGACTGCATTCTTACTTCTTTATTGAGCCTGTCAAAGACATACTGCTGAGTGACTACTTCAAACCAGTTTCTGTCCACTTCGTCCCCGAGCTGTGTGTCTTCACACTCCTTCAGCTTGATCAGCGCTGTCACTTGGGCTCCAAACGCCTCATCTGACAGCTGAACCAACTTCTCTCCAAAGCTGACCAAAAAAGCTTCAATTTTACCTTCCACAAAGTCCGTGCTATGAAAGAACATGTTATTGATGTTTACAAAGACATTCAGATTAAATAAATGTTTAATTTTCTTCATAAACCTTGCCTGAATTTGGTGGCCTGAGTTTCGACAGTAACTGAAAAGCCAAGAATGCCGGAGGTGTTTCTGCATATGGGATAAACCTGATACCTGAGGGAAGAGTCAGACAGGAAATACACTGTGGGTGAATATAGGAAAAAAATACTACAGTGTTTTCGCGACGCCTCAGCAGTCAGCCATTTTGAAGAGCAGAATGTAAACGCCTCAGCAGGCGGCCATTTTGAAGAGCAGAATGTAAACTCCTCAGCAGACGGCCATTTTGAAGAGCAGAATGTAAACAATGCCACTAGACTAAATGAAACGTGTATATTTTGCGCAATACTGCTGCTAAAATGATCAATTTTTGTCATGTCTTGGGCTGTACTAATCAGTCAGAGCGGAAAAAATATTTAGAGTGCAATAGAAATACAGCATTTACACATAGAGAAACAATCTAAGAAAGATGACATTTTATCGCTCACCCTAGAGTTTCCTTCGTCCTCAAGAAATCAAAGCAGGGCTCTTCCATGTGCATCTGAGGAACAAAAAAGGAAAGTTTTACATAAATACAAAGTCAATAAAGACTTTTTCTCTCATCGTTGTCTGAATTGGTTCAATGCACTGAATCAACAAATCTAACAAAAATGTTTATCTCTCTAGCAGGAAAAAAAGCTTTCAAACTTCAAGCATTTAGTCAGAGCCTGCAGCCCTCTACTTTGATTGGTTTAAGTCTGTTATGAATACATAAATATGACACTAAAACCACTAGTAGGTTTGCAACTGTCCCTGTTTTTAAGGCTGATTCACTGAATTAAATGATTCATTCAAAATGGCTGATTCATTTAGAAACAAAGTCTTGAAAGTATGTAAACGTTCCATATGAAAATATTACAATATTAGGAAAAAACACAACACTTTCAGTTTAAGCAAAGGTAAAACTCACAACAAGCAGCTCCATCAGTGTATGCTCTCGCAAGTTCCTCAGCCCAGTCTAGAACACAAAAACCTGGAACGTTCCTCACAAAGCCTTCAGAAGGTCTGACATACAGCACAGGAGTCACATAGACTGGCATTACCTGATAGTATACGGTGACTTCAGAGTTTGCGTCTGCTTTATTGAGCGACTGGACTTTACATAAGTGGTGTGTTTGTGGTAACTCCACCACTCGAAACAGAACAGGAGGTTCAACGGGATGAGGCGCATACTGGAGTTTCCTGTTCAACACATGCATATGTCAGTAATTTACTAATTGTAAACAAAAGGAAATCAATTTAAGTATGGGATAAAGTACATCCAGGTGGTTTTTATAGCAGAAAAAAGTCTGCTTTATTAAAGGGCTTTATTCAGCGAAAACAACTGCTTATGTGTACTTTATCCTGCTTATTATATGGCTACTTGCCAAAGAATGTAAAAAATAGACATAAAACATGATTCTGAGCATAATAGTTTATAAATTCTTAAACTAAATGCGAAGCTGACAGGAACAAAAAAGGCTGAATGGAGCGTTTACTAACCCAAGTATTATTCAGTCACAATATGACACCAAACAGTCAAAAAACAGAGGCGTGTGAAAAACAACCATATAAATATGGACGTGAACATGATGATAAAGATGGTTCGAAATACTCAGAGTAGCCTGTGTTATTTGTTTAAGTGGTTGTTATCTGGCAATAACATCCCTTTGAATGTCGCGACTGACAAATCACAATCAAGTATTCCTGACAGCCGTGTAATAAATTAAAATTATTTATTTAAAAAATATGTTGAAAATGTGTTGTAATATGTAAATTCTTTTGAATTTACAATCTTTTCGGCCCCTCCTACCAAAATGATCGTATTATTCAAAATGTTGGGGAAAAAAGTTATTTTAATTTCAAAAAGTATCATGCATAGCGTAACAGTTAACATATTCCCTCTATATGTTGTTACCATAAAACAGTTATAATTATGCTCTACTTATATTACTCTAATTAAAAACAATTATAGAATCCGGCAAACTTACTCAATAAAATACTGCAGAAACTCTTTGGACTCCTGTTTTAGGCAGAAATTGCACATCAAATCAGCAATTACAATGTAAGCACTTGCTCAAACTGAAGTAAATTCTCAAAAAAAAAAAAAAAAAAAATCTCACAGCACTTGTGAAGTTCCCTTGTACGAGTCCTTCCACGAATAACTCAGCCTTAAAGCGATTGGCAAAGGTCATGAGATCATCCACGCTGAGATCCGCCATGATGGCTTCATATTTCTGCATCACAGACCAGCGATGGTGCTCCAAAATCTGCAGCCGAACGTCTCTGAAAGCACAGGAAAAGTCAGATTGATCTGCATCCAACAGAGATTTAAGTCTGAAATGTGTGGTTTACCCACTTTCCAAGGCGTTCTGGTCTAATAAGAATGATGTAGTAGGTTTTCTTCAACTGCTCAATGAACATACTAAACACGTCTGGAGCGGCACTGAAGTCGGCCAAGTGATCTACAATCAGCTTCAGGAGCAACTGAAAGAATAAAGGCATAATTGACCTAAAACTGAATATGCGGTTAATTTGATCAGCTTCAGGTCAACCAAGATGTAGCTGACTTTTATCTTCAGTAGAACACTAAAGGGATTTTTCTACTGAAACGTTGGTGATTAATATAACCCAAAAAAGTGGCTATTGGTACTTTAAGAGTCAAAATACATATATACAGGCAACACAACATTAATACCTGTGGATCACAACAAAACACTGAGGTTTTAAGAAGGGAAACATTCAGTCTGTGCAAGAAAATGTATTCAGAAATAATTACGAATTAATTCAATACATTTTTAAATGTTCAAGTGACATACTACATGAACGTTATGTTATCTAGTTACCTTTTGTAAGTAAAATATATGAAACAGAATTGTTTATTCGCAAATGATTACAAATGATTTAGCTCTGGTGGCCAAGAGAGCACTTATGCTCAGCAAATTGAACATTTAACATTAAATTTAACATTATTTTAATGTCATGTTAGCAAGAGTTGCTAAAAACATGTAATCGTGTGACCGAAATGTTAAAAAAAACAACAACCTCACCTCATTGATTTCTGACAACACCACTGACTTTAATAATAATAATAATTCCTTACATTTATATAGCGCTTTTCTGGACACTCAAAGCACTTTACACATTGGGGGGAATCTCCTCATCCACCACCAGTGTGCAGCATCAAACTGGATGATGTGACGGCAGCCATACGGCAGCACACCACACATCAGCTAATTGGTTAAAAGGAGACAGAGTGATGAAGCCAATTATGATATGGCGATGGTTAGGAGGCCATGATGAACAGAGGCCAGTGGGCAAACCCCTACTCTTTTACGAAGGACATTCTGGGATTTTTCACGACCGCAGAGAGTCAGGACCTCAGTTTAACATCTCATCCCAAAGATGGCGCACACTAAGCAGTATAGAGTCCCCATCAATATACTGGGGCGTTAGGACCCACACAGACCGCAGGTTGATCGCCCCCTACTGGTCTCACTTACACCACTTCCGGCAGCAACCTAGCTATCCCATGTGGTCTCCCATCCAGGCACTGAACAGGCACAGCCCTACTTAGCTTCAGTGGGCGACCATGTGTGAGTTGCAGAGAGCTAGTAGCCGGCGTTAAACAGGAAGCAGCCGTAAATGTCACTTTTTGGGGTCCCCCGATGCCTTTGTGTATTTACATGTGTTGCAAAAATGTAAGTGCATTCGTGTCGATGAAGAAGTTTTTTCTAGTTTGTTGGTCTTTTTCTATTTGCATGTGTTTTGTTAACTTGCAGTGTGTTTGAGCTCTTTAGGCCGTTGTACAAAACTATTGAAATAACGTTTTAGGTGTAATGCATGTAACACCATCAGGTTACGTTTGGGAAGTAAAACATTATTTAACTTGATAAAAAGCAAAAAAATAAATGAATAAATAAATAAAGATTCATTTATATATATATTTTTTTTAATAATATTGAAATAACACGTGATGTAACTTGCATATTTTTATATGAGGTTACTTTTTAAAATCGCTGCTTTTAAAATCCATTAAAATAACATCAACTTGTAAAAACAGAAATTGATATATAACAGTATGTAAGGGATAATCAATGGATTGCCGTGCATTAAAAGATGCAGTTAAAATCCATTAACTTACTGCAGGCCTTTGATTATCCTATTAAGTTTAAACGAAATTCTTTTGGCAGCACAATATTTGACAGAACTTTCCTCAGTTAAAAGATGTTAGATCTCCCCACCTTGAATCAGTCACAGGCAGACAGCGAGAGATCATGTGTATAAATGACACAAGCATTTCTAATAGCTTATGATAACATGAGTTAGCTACCTCTTCGCAAATGCTTTTTATATATCACACAGAGGAATGAAGGCTCCGGCTACTGTTACTGAGCTACAATGGTTATTACTAATGTTTCAGGGCCGCATATTTATTTCAAACTGTGATCAATACTTACTGGAACTACCTGGGCATTAAGTGATTATATTGCACAGCTTCAAGCCAATCAGAATCAAGAACATCAACAGACCATGGAATACACATTTATATTTGAGCACGATTCAAAAATATGCTATTTACTCACAGGCAGTTTGTGGTTGAATCCTTTGAGTCTGATGAACAAGCCGTGATCTCCAGGAAGTAGATTATACTGCAGTTGTGCCACATCAGCGTCATATGCCAGCTCCGCCAGATTATGAGCCACAATATTCACAAAGAGATCAAACAGGACCAAACTGGGACAGGAGGAAATGTCAATTTCGATGATATTTGTAAAATCTGTTTCTGCTACAGAATAATTGTTTATATATCAGAAATCTGACTTTTTTTTACACAGATTTCTGTTTATCTGATCTCAGAATTTTAGATTTTTTCCTCATAATTCTTGAAAGAATTTAAATATTGCAAATTAATTTTTTGTTTCAGCAAAAACAAAATAAAATCAAACATTTGATCTATTTTTAAAAATATTTTATAATATTTTCTGACATTTTTTTCTTCAACATTCTTACATTTAACAATTCTGATATTTTCCCTCACCATGGAATACAATACTAATGAAAAAAGTTAACTGGAAACTTGTATCACACAATTCTGATCAATTTTCATCTTGTGGCAGAAATAGCTTTTTTAGAATGAGGAAGGTCAAAACTGTTAGCCTTTCTTACAATAGAAAGCCTTAGTAAATGAATTGAGAGAGAATGAATCATTAAATTAGCTGTTTACTTTTTAGGAGATTCCTGTATGAATGGAGTGAGCAGCTGGAATCGGGCATAAGCTATTAAAAACAAGATAAATAAACAACAATGAGATAAACGTGGAGGATATATTATAGATATATTACAGTTTGTCTCATTATAAGGTCACCTTTGGGTATCTTGAACTTGTTGTCTTTTCTGAACCACAGACGGCCTCTTTCTTTGTCTATTATTTTGACTGGGAAGTCTGTGTCAGGACAGTCTGATGTTCTGAGGGTGAAATCCGTGGCTGTGAATGGATAGGATCAAATATATGTATATACAGTATACACACTAAAGTGAAATTACTGTTAACAGTGACTACGTTTACATGGACATCAGTAATCGAATTATTTGCCTCAATCTGAATAAGACAATAATATATTTAAGGCGTTTACATGAGTTGCTTTATGAATGTCCCTTTAATGATCCTGTTTTACATGTTATAGCACATAATTTGATTAACCTCATTGCATCACCACGCTATCCACATTTCCTCCAGAGTTTCATGTCATTTCAGGTCTTACATTTTAAATTTGTCAACTTTAACTGAAGTTCGGCACATTCACTTTTATTTACGAACATTTCATGCATGCCCCCATGACAAACAAGATATTGGATGTGAGTATGAACTGATAGAGAAGTGTGTTTTAATGGAATTTGATACCGCACGGCATTTGGGAGAAAACAAACCTCCGCATTTTGCAATGCAGGTGTCTGTGGTCCTTCACTGACTCAGTATGTGCAGAGAACAGTGTCAAACAGCCGTGTGTGTATAGGCTATCCTGTCACAAAATGCGGCGAAAATCCTACACGATGGTAATAATTTGATTAAGGTGTTTACATGTCTGTAACGAACTTTAATAATGCAACAAATCTGCATACTCCACATGTATTAATTCGATTTATGTTTAGCTTGATTATGACCTTAATCTGATTAAATCAATCAAAAATTGCTGTCTACATGGTAGACTCTTAATCAGAGTATTGTCTTAATCGTATTAAAAGCAGATTATTGGTGTCCATGTAAACATAGTAAGTGAATGAAACATGATGGGAACTAACCTATAAACTTGTTCTCAGCTGGGAGGTGAAGCTCAGGATTCAGAGAAAAATCTCCAGCCCAAAGATCACGGAATTCCTGAGGAATATCTGGGTCGGAAATAATAATAGTAATAAATATTTATTAGTTTTATTTATAGGCTTTATGTAATAAACATCATTTTTAAATTCTTGAAATTTTATTTTGATCATATTACCAAGATTATTGTTCATTTTTTATTGATTCATTCACAGATTTCTCATTACCAATTACTTTTTGTTAGTCCTAACTTTTTATGCCTACATTCCAGTAGCAATTCATTAATTTGACATATTTAAATGATTCCATCCATAACGGCATAGAATTATAAATAAATAAATCAAATTAATTATATATGTCACATTAATTATATAAACAGTTGAAGTTATAATTACCCTTGTGTTAATTTTTAATTATTTCATATGAATAAAGTGACATTTAAAGGCTTAACAAGGGTAATTAGGCAAGTTAGAGTAATTAGGCAAATCATTACATAACGGTTTGGGTCGGAAATAATAATAATAATAATAATAAATATTTATTAGTTTTATTTATACTGTACATGTAATGAATCTCGTTTTAAAAACTCTTGATATTTTATTTTGATCACATTACTAAGATTTTTGTTAATTATTTTTATTTAATATATTTAATTAGGTATTTATTGATTGTTGATTGATAGATTTCACATTACCTATTACTTTTTGTTAGTCCTAACTTATGCCTACATTCCAGTAGCAATTAACAAATTTTACACATTTACATAAATTTCTATATATGATTCCATGCATATAGGCATAGTATTATTAATTAATTAATTAATAAAAAAATACATCAAATTAATTATGTCATATTAATTATATATACAATTAAAGTCATAATTAATTACCCTTCTGTTAAATTTAAATTCTTTCATATGTTTTCCCCAATTTCTGTTTAATGAAGAGATTGCTTTTCAACACATTTCTAAACATAATAGTTTTAATAACTCATATCTAATAACTGATTTATTTTATCTTTGCCATGATGACAGTAAATAACATTTTACTTGATATTTTTCAAAACACTTCTATACAGCTTAAAGTGACATTTAAAGGCTTAACTACTGTAGGTTAACTAGGCAGGTTAAGGCAATTAGGCAAATCCTTATATAACGATGGTTTTTTCTATAGACTATCGAAAAAATATATTGCTTAAGGGGGCTTATATAATGACCTTAAAATAAAAAAAAATAAAATAAAAACTGCTTTTATTCTAGTCAAAATAAAACATATTTAGGACATATTTGGTCCATATCTGGACATTCTCCAGAGGAAAAAATATTATTGGAAATACTGTGAAAAATTTCCTTGCTCCATTAAATATCCCTTGAGAAATATTTTAATAATTTAACAGAAGGGCTAATAATTTTGCCCTCAACTGTATATCAAACTAACATAATCTACACATAACATTAACTTCACTTTAATCCTAAAAAAATAAACCCCTTCCATTTCTAGTTTGTGAATGACCTTCTACACTGTACTGTGTCCCGAACCACTTCTCCTTGAGTGGACAGAGACCATCATGCTGGGGTGACAGCAGTAAAATATTAGCCTTCGCTGGAGTCAAGAGTGACAAAGCAGCTGAAATTATCTGTAAACATAGAAGATAAATCACATTAAAGATCACAGCAGCAGGCAGAAAACACTGAATATCATCCACCTGTTGATACACCCCATAATGCTTTGCGTCAATTACGAGAGTAACTTCATTGAACTGTAAACAAACAGTGAAGTGAAAAAACTGGGTATTATCATTATTATTATTATTATAATATCAAAATGAAGCGTCCTTATTATTATTATTATTGCTAGTGCTACTAAAATTAACAAAATTCTGTCAGGAATGTTTGAAAAATGTCATGATAACAAAAGATTCCCTAAACGTTGAAAACAATGTAACCTGAATTATTTATTTCAGTTCTTTTGAATGGATGTTCCCCAAACAGGAAGTGTAGCCCATAATTTGAAACACACGTGTTAGAAAAAGGGGGAAAAGTTATGGTGCAAAATGAAAATGAAACACAATGTGATGCCTCTGGGTTGAAGTCAAACATCAGCTGGTCTCCACACAGGAAGTGCTCTTTCGGGAACAGCTGCATATTCTCACTCATGTTCGCCACAAACTCAATCGGCTCTGTCTGGTACATTAAAAAAGTTTAAATTAGAGACGAAGGACTGAGATTGGTTTAAGCATTAAGACCTGAGACGATTTCATTCACCTGCTCTTGATAGTGAAACTCATTAGCTTCAATCTTCTGAATCTCCTCGTAGATCCTGAATAAACAGTACAGAGAGAACAGAATTGTCAGAAGCATATTATCAAAGTAAAATACAATTTTTTTACTACATGGATAGAAGAAAGACACTTTTGAAAATGCTACATTTACCTATGAAAACATTTTGTTTCAGCACAAAATCAGCATGCTGGTCTACACAGCGGGTCTCGCTTCTTACTTGTTTCTACTCCAAATATCCAAAAAAAAATCTTAATTCAAGAAGAATTTTCTAGACAAGGAAAACATATCGTCTTGTTTTTAGAAATATTATGCCAAATCAAAGTGAGTTTTTCCCTAAAACAGGCAAAATAATCTGCCAATGGGGTAAACAAAATAATCTGCTGTCAAAAGAAAAAAACAAGAGTCTTTTGCTTACCCCATTGGCAGATTCTTTTCCTTGTTTCATTGAAAAAAACTCACTTAATTTTGACATATTATTTCTTAAAACAAGACAATATGTTGTCAAGAGGAGCAACGCAGTGGCGCAGTAGGTAGTGCTGTCGCCTCACAGCAAGAACGTCGCTGGTTCGAGCCTCGGCTGGGTCAGTTGGCGTTTCTGTGTGGAGTTGTTCTCCCTGTGGTGCTCCGGTTTCCCACCACATACGGTACAGGTTAATTGGGTAGGCTAAATTCATAGTGTATGTGCAGTATGTGTGTGAATGAGTGTGCATGGGCTTCCCAGTGATGGGTTGCCCCTGGAAGGGCATCCGCTGTGTAAAACGTGCTGGATAAGTTGGCAGTTCTTTCCGCTGTGGCGACCCCGGATTAATAAAGGGACTAAGCCGAAAAGAAAATGAATGAATGAATGAATGTTGTCAAGAAAATGCTTCTTAATTTAAAATACTCTAGATATTTGGACTAGAAACAAGACAAAAAGTTTGAGTAAGAAAAATAATTTTTCCGTGTATTTCTGCGACAAATGAAATCAAATCTAAAAGCTTTAATAAATTACAGCCTGACTCATTTTAATCAATCTTTCCAGTTTTGTGGCCTAAAATGACTGACTTTGTGATCTATTTTTTTCTTTCAAGACTTAAGGCATTATTTGCTTCAATTATTGTGTTTTGCTTTGAAAATACACAAAAAGATTGCACAGCTTAAATTTTTTCGGATCTCAAGAACCTCTGGACTCCTGGACGGACTGTTTTAAATAATGTGTTAATGTAATTAAATTTATTAATTACATACAGTTGAAATCAGAATTATTAAACCTCCTTTGAATTTTTTTCTTTTTTAAATATTTCCCAAATGATGTTTAACAGAGCAAGAAAATTTCCCAGTATGTCTGATAATATTTTTTCTTCTGTAAATAGTCTTATTTGTTTTATTTCGGCTAGAATAAAAGCAGTTTTTAATTTTTTTAAAAGCCATTTTAAGGTCAAAATTATTGGCCCCTTTAAGCTATATTTTTTTCGATAGTCTACAGAACAAACCATCATTATACAATAACTTGCCTAATTACCCTAACCCTATCCTAATTAACCTAGTTAAGCCTTTAAATGTCACTTTAAGCTGTATAGAAGTGTCTTGAAAAATATCTAGTCAAATATTATTTACCGTCATCATGGCAAAGATAAAATAAATCAATGAATTATTAAAACTATTATGTTTAGAAATATGTCAAAAAAAATCTTCTCTCCGTTAAACAGATATTGGGGGAAAAAATAAACAGGGGGCTAATAATTCAGGGGGATTAATAATTCTGACTTCAACTGTATAAAAAAAAATTATGTAAATATTAGAAAGATTAAATTAAATCTGGTCTTTCTCTGTCTGTTCATGTATACATTTTACATTTGATGCACTTTTATCTAAAGTGACTTACATTACGTTAAGATACACCTTTATTTAATCAGTTCTTAACCATTAACTACCCCACCAAGAAAAAAAAATTCTGGATTGCATTCTTTAAATTTTAATGTTGCTAGTTAACACACTCAATGGTTTTATTTTAACCCATCCCATTATTTCTAAAATATCAACCTCTACCAAATGGTTGATATGTCGGTTTATGGTAAAAGTACCAGAATTAATCCATATTCTATAAAAAATCTGAAAATATTAAGTGCAAAAAAATATTCAAAATGAAACATTTTTGAACAGTAAATCGTCTTTATTTTTAGTAGTATGCCATAAAATATTTCAGATTCTCATTTAACATGATTTCTTTTTTTTTTTTTTTTTTTTTTTACAATAAAACCAAAATCAAGTGTAGTAGTGCAACAGGATGTTTGTTTGATTTTTTGTAAATCAACAATGCTGTAAACCATTATTTAATTCTTTAAATTACTTTAAGAGTCATAATTTAAAACAGTAAAAACATGCTCAACCATCTCGTAGAGCGGCAGTCAAAGGGTTAATAATGTTGATTATGTCTACTTATTATTGCTTAAATGGTGCTAATCAATGGCAAGTTTGAGAATTTCTTTCATTTCTAATTGTAACTTTAATTATTATGCAAATTCTCTTTAAAAAAGGACATTTTCAAAAAACTCACCTCTGCTGAGGTCCAACAGACTGAAGCATCTTCAGATACTGGAAGATGATATGAATGACCTACAACAACACAAGATCATGTTAGTATTTATGGTTTAATAATAAACAATCACCTAAAAGGGTTTGTCAGACCTGGAGGAAGTTCTGGAGACCCTCGTCGCTCAGAGTGATGGAAATGCTGAAGATGGAGTACGTGGAGTTTTGATCAAAACCCGACTCACTGTTTCCTCCAAACAGACTCAGAGCCCAACACCTGCACAAATACATCCAAAACATTCATTCAATACTTATCTGCACAATGATTTAGAGATAGAGATACACTAAAATTCACCTATTAACTTGTTAGTTTCTTTCTTCTGTTAAAAAAAACATAGAAAGACAAACTGAAAAAGAATGTTGTAAAAAAAAAAAGCCATCACTGACTTCCATAGTGCTGTTTTTCCCCCAACATTCTTCAGAATATCTTGTTTTGTGTTTAACAAAAGAAAGAAACTCAAGAAAAAGTGTAAAAGCACTTCAGTGTGAAAGCATTTTTGAGTGAACCGTCTCTTTAAGTGGTCATGAACTGCATTTGTTGTTCATTCTATTCCATTCTCTGACATCTACTTATTGTTTTTAATATTTTTTACATTTAAAAAAATCATAATTTGGAAGTAATAGACTATTTCCTGTCTTGTTTTGATGGTCCCCCCCCAATCGAATCACTGCATAAAAATGGAAAAATGTACTGTGATGTATGTTAAAGGAATATCGAACCAATAGGCGATGATAAAAGCCTTTTATGCCGAGTTCACGGTGAAGTCATGAGGCAAAAAACATTTCTGTTTCAGTCACCTGATACAGCGTTTTCGTGTGGACAATTCTCAAAAAACAAATTGTGGTTTTAAAAATACCTGTGTTTGTGTGAACCGACCCTTAGTTTCAATCTTATTGAAAACCCTATGTCAAACTGTGCCTTGTTTGTAAACAAATCTGTGGTAAACTGAAGTTTTTTTTTTAAGTTCAAATACATTTTCCAAATATTGGAATTAATGCAAAGACTGTGTTAAATACTGTGTTATTTACAAAGACTGTCTCTATTAACTCAATACAGTTTGAACTGGTGTGCGAAGCACAGGCAGTGATGTGGAAGTGATCTTCTAATAAAGGGTTTCATTCAGAACCTATTATTTTGGCAAACTGGCCTAAATATAAAGACTAATAACTGTATGGATTCTAAAACTTACAGAAAGAACATTGACTTCTTGAAGTAAAAAGATCAAGCAAATTTAGATTTCTCAGTTCATAACCTCTTTAAAGTATAAACAGAAAGCACAACTCACCTCTTTCTGAGTAAAGACAGGACACTTCCTACTCCTTCATGACCGATCAGCCAGGAAATATAATGCAAGGGTTTCACTCTGCAAATGTAAAGACATGTTGTTCTGGTTCAGAAGCTAGTCTTTTTTTTTCAGCAGGGTAAGACTGGTGTTGGCAGCTGTCAGGTTGTGTTACTGACCTGTAATGTTTAGCCTGAGGTGGAAGAGCCCAGCTGATGGTCAGAGCGTGAACCTTTTGCACAGGCACCACTGTAAACAACAAGTATGGTTAGGAAATTTTAATTTTTTTTCATTTACAAGCTAAACTTAAGAATAATGCTGAATGAATAAAAACAAATGCATTTTTATATAAGTAGTAGTACTAGTAAAAGTAATAATAATATTAATACTAATAATAATTATCGTTTATTTATTATAATAAAAAAAAATATTAAATAAATAAAAATTATTATTTATTTAATCCATTTTCGACGGAGGAGAATTAGGGAAAAAAATTAATCTATCTCAAGATTAAAGTCATTGTAATGCTAAATTAAACTCATTAAATTTCAAGAAAAAGGTTAAAATTCAATGTTGAAAATAGAGTAATTAAATTTTAAAAATAAGAAAAGCTTTAAGAAAAAAAAACTACATTTTGAGAAAAAAGTCAAAATAAAATGTTGATAAAATCATTAAACTTAACTTAAAGTTAGATTACAGATTACAGTAAGAAAAATCTTGTTAAATTTTGAGAAATGGCTAAAAATTTTAAATAGTAAAAATTTAAATTATGAGAAAAAAAACTTTGTGAAAAAAAAAAAACGTTTAAATAAAATGTTAAGAATAAACTCATTATATTTAAAGAAAAAACTGTTATGTGTCAGGGAAAAAAACTATAGAACCATAGAGAATATAGTTTAAATAAAATGTTGAAAATAAACTAATATTTTTTTTTATATATTTTGAGAATAATCATTATTTTAAACAAAAAAACTCATACATAATAATACATAATACAAATAATAATATATTCATTGACTATTGAATGAAAAATACAGTAGATCATTACTCTACAGTGAAGGTCAGTCATTTTTCAAAAACATTATAACTCAACTTTTACAACATGAAATCCAGTGTTACCTCTGTACAGTTTGCAGAAATCTGGGGTGTCAAACGGCTCCTGAAGGTCTGAGAAATCAGCCTTTGGCAGACCACTGTCAATATAAAAAGACATTAAACTCCATATGAAATCAAAATCTACATGATTTATTTAGCTACTTCACATTATCATTCTTAAGGTGTATAATTAACATGTGCAAGTTAATGCACTAAATAAAAACATTTTGTTTTGGTAATTTGCAATCAAATTCTGACTATATGCTTCCGCGTTTGGAGTGGGCGGTCCTTCTTTGTTGATGTCAGCCATAGGATTCTTAACCACGCCCCTCTGTTAGTTTGCTACGAGAGAATGATGTGCAAAAAGAAAGCCTCGCCCCCTACTCAATATTCTAATTCAGTTGGAAGAACATCAACATACTGAAATAAAAGTCTCAGCAACTTCGGTTCACACAGACTTTTTAAACAAATCCTGACAAACAAATGAGGTTATTCAACATACGCACTTGTTAGGAATCTTAACGAAGATCTCTCGCACCCATTCCTCCAGCGTATCAAGTGTCTCTAGCAAAACAAATTGGTCAAAATAACACTTGGAGCAAACATGAGCATTTTACTATTTATTAATAATGATTTGATGTCTTTACCTTTGGACTGGACAGCGAGTGTCATGTATTGTGCAGAGTAATATCTCCTCCAGAAGTCTCTCAGACGCTGATAAGTGTCGATTTTCTTCTCTCTCGGCTCTTGTTTTAGTGTTTGAGCATTTCCTGAAGCATACATTATTTTTGCGTTTACCTTTGTCTTGTTTGGTTTTTCCAAAAGTTATTTATTTGTGTGTACTGTAATATGGACTGACCCCAGAAGAACTTGCTCATCGGATGACCGGCTTTTGCTAGACTTCCAAACAGCATCTCTTTACGGTTTGAGTCTAAAGGCTGGGCCATCTGGTACTCTGTTAAAAGGTTAGAGGGAATCTAGGTGTATAGCATTTATTAACCTAATATTAGCTAAAATCATCAGTATGTTGTTCAGTATTTAGCAGACATAAACTTAAACTAAAGAAAATAAGTTAAAATAACTTATATTAAAATATATATTTTTTAATTGTTTTATTTCATTATTTTTTATTTTTATTGTAAATGTATAATTTGTAAATGTAAAATTTACAAATTATACATGTACATTTTCGACATTTAGTTCTAATTTTGTTCTTAATTTAAATTATTACATTAAAATATTATTAAAATGTGAAAAAAATGTATAAACTTAAAATGTTTTTTTTTACTTTTTATATTTTTTAAAATATGTTTTTTATTAATTACGTTTATAAATTTATGATTAAATGTATTATTAGACTTTAATTTAATTGTAAATATTAAGTGAAATATACAAATGAATTACAAAAATGTTTATTTTAATTAATAAAATATTAAAATGTCAAATAAATATTAAAGAATTTTTTTAAGTGTATTTAATTAAAAATGAAATTAAATAAAAATTAAGAATTAAAATATTTTTTTCACATAAATTAAAATGTAAAATTCAATTCTGCTAAATTAATTTTATTAAGACAACAACTATTATTATATATTTATTGTCATATTTTAATAGAAAATTTTAGCTAAATATTGAATAATCAACAAAATATATAAAATTTGACTGACCGCTGTCTACAGCCTCCACCTCTCTGTCTACAGCATCAGGAATCATCAGAGGACAGATGAAAAACTGCGCCCATCTGTGGACAAATAATACAAGTGCAGATTATTAAACTCGTATGAAACAAACGTTTATATTGTCCTTTTTTCCCATATCTTGACATACACCTGATTGTAACGCTTCTGAAATGAGAAAAAATTATTTTGACCTTTGGGAACTGATAGGATCGTTGGAAGATGTGTGTTGATAAATTAAAGACAGATTGACCTATGGAGAAATGCGCAACATGAACCAATAGCATCGTCCTAAATGACTAATAGCCCCATCCTTTACTTCCATGTGACCAGAAGTAAAGTTGTTTTGAGGGGGCAGGGAAGGGTATGGTATTTGATAAAAGATTATCCATTTTTACAAAATAATGAAGAGCAAAGATGCATCATTTATAACAAACACTACTATATACATATAAAATAAAAAGAGTCAATTTTGATTTCATGCAGACTTTAAAGTACTAAAACCAATTTTTGGAGATTTGTTCACCGATCCAGAGCTTCTCTGAGGTATTTCCTCTGAACATCAAACTGGAAGATGGTTCGCTCACAGTCCGTGGAGGCGTTGTCACTTCCTCCATGTTTTTTGAGGAAAGCATCAAAGCCATTTTCGACTGGGTACTTCTCACTGCCCATGAAGACCACTGAGATGTGAAAAGAGAAATATGAATATAAATATAAAAAAGTTAAATTATTAAATCCATATTATATTTATTTTCATACATTATTTCACATATTTAAACAAAATATGAATAAAATATTACATATATTAACAGTTTTATTAAATGTAATATTAAAACAGCAATAACAAATATAACTTTTCTATTACATATATAATTTTAATTTATATATATATATATCAGAGCACAATTTTGAAGAAATGAATGTAACTTGCATATTAAACAACAGGAAATGTTATGTTGGCATATATTGGCATTTGGCAATAATAATTGGTATGTAATAATTATATATATACACATCTATATATGTAAAAACATATATTTACATACAATTTATGTAGTACAAATAAACAAATCAAAATAATCAATAAATAGAAGAAAGCATCAACGCACTGTGTTCGAGAAAATGTGCGAGTCCAGGAAGATCTGCAGGGTCACTGAAGCTTCCCACACAGATACAGAGTGCAGCTGCAGACTGACATCACATACACAATATTCACTACAGTACAGTATATTTATTTATTTACAAATTAAAAAAGAACTGTAAAGGAGGTCACCTGCTTCTCTGAACGACAGCTCTGTTTCCCTCCTTCACTGTGTTTACTAATGTCACTCGCAGATCCACTGTCACCTTCATCTTCCTCCTCTTTATCCACTGAATCTCTGCTGCTCTCTGATTGGCTGGTGGCATCTGATATGAGCAGCGCTTTTAGTCCATTACTCAGCTCAATATACCTGAAAAAGTTTTAGGTATGATTTTTTTAAATATTATTTATGTTATTATTATTATTATTATTACTATCATTCTTATAAATAAATGTTTCTCAAAACACAACTTTATTCTCAAAATGTAATGAGTTGATTCTCAACATTTTATTTAAAGTTTTGTTTTTGTCTAGAAATGTAATGAGTTTAATCTCATATTATAATGCTTGGCCCTATCCTTTTCTATGTCACCATTATTATTATGACTATTATTATCAAACAATTGCTTTAATCTTTTATCAATTTATTTATTTTTTTTATATTTTTGTTTTAGAAGTGCATTTGAAATATTTGTAAAATTACACACGCAAGCACACACACACACACACACTTGTACATCTGTAACCATGTTCAATTATGTATATAAATAAATAAATTGAACATGGTTACAAAAATACATTATAAAATGTATCAAAATATCCTTTTAATAATACTACTATATCAGACATACTGTGAACATTTCCTTGATCTGTTAAACATCATTTAGGAAATATTTAAAAAAGAAAAAAAAAATCAAAGGGGGGCTAATAATTCTGACTTTAACTGTACATATTAAAAGAAATATAAATTATTATTTAAACAATTTGTTTACTATTTATATTTAAAATGTATGTCCAAACAATAATACATTTTAATATTTTTCATTAAAAAGCTTTATAAAGTATAAATTATAAGATAAATAATTTTAGATATTTAATTTATACTGTATAAAATTATTTATATTATGAATTTATACTATATAAAATAATTTTATTAAAAACAATTATACATAGTATAAATTAATAATATATATATATATATATATATATATATATATATATATATATATATATATATATATATATATATATATAAAAAATTTATACCATACAAAACTATTTGTCATACTATGAATTTATACTATATAAAATTATTTTATTAAAAAATGTATACATTATCTATTCATAATATAAGCAATTTTATATATTTAATTTCACAATATAATACTTCTACTATACTACTACTAACAACAACAATAATATGATAGCTTTAAATTAATATTATAAAATGAAATATTTGTATTAAACTAATATTTTACATTTTATATTAACTTTAACCAGAACTCAAATGAACAGTGACCCATTATTGTGCTGGTTATTATCATGATGTTCACAAGTGTGTCTGCTGCTGACCTGTATGCTTTGTGGTCATTTGGTGATTTGATGACGAGGAAGATGTTGTTCGGATCTGCTACTTCAGACTCTTGCGGTTCAGTTACAGCAGGTGGAGGTTCTCCGCTGTCTGGACCGAACACTTCACAGGTGACGTTACATCCACAACTTTTTGCTTTACTCGTTTGGGGCATTTTTTTTAATTCAAACCTGTTCAAACACAAAGTCCCAAACAGCGCTAAAGGAGATTTAACATGATTGACAGCTGTCACGAATTCATGTCACGCCCTCAAACTCCAGTAGCTATTAATTCCTCTCAAAACAGAAACAATAAAACATTAAATACATGTTTTAATAATCTGCATACAGTTAGGAAACATACCTCTGTTCTTGTTTATGCTGGGATTACGGATGTCACACAGGACGATAACACTTCGGTTGAGCACAGCTAACACACTATGATTTCATTGGCTGATTTAGCGTGGCGTAAAAAACAAGAACCAACGTGATTGGTCGAGATTTCCGGCGCTGCAACAAATGAAGGATAAGCGTTGACTTTAGGAACAGCTTGAACTGGTTCTTCCACATTACGGGTAATGTATGTGATGATTTTATCAATGATTTTAAACCATTTTCGCTAATTGAAAAATAAAAATAAAATCGTGTATTGTTTTCACGTATTTTTATACATTATAAATAGAATTATATTTTAACTTTGTGAATGAAGGGGCGGCGCTGTCGCTTCACAGCAAGAGTTGGCATTTCTGTGTGGAGTTTGCATGTTCTTTCCGTGTTCACGTGGGTTTCCTCCGGGTGCTCCGGTTTCCCCCACAAGTCCAAAGACATGCTGTATTGGAGAATTGAGTAAGCTAAATTGTCCGTAGTGTATGTGGGTGAAAGAGTATGTATGGGTGTTTCCCAGTCATGGGTTATAGCTGGAAGGGCATCCGCTGTGTAAAACATATGCAGGATAAGTTGGCGGTTCATTCCGCTGTGGCAAACCCTGATTAATAAAGAGACTAAGCCGAAAAGAAAATTAATGATGTAAATGATTTCATAACCAAACGAAATAAATGCATGTTATTTGGGTTGTATTTATTTATGTTTTACTTTATTTTTTTAAAGGATTTTATATGCTTTTTTTATAATAATTAACATGAATACATTTAATTAAATGCTATATGTTAAATTATTTAATATTAATGTATATTTCATTTAATTAAAGTAGTTCTATCAAATGTATTTATGAAAACAAATTTTAAACATAAACTGTTATGAAAGCATTTTCATTAAAACTATTACTATTTATTTAAAATCATAATGCTATTTTCATTTATTAGCATCATTAAAACATTAAATTATTTTTATTTCTGCATTTTGTAGTTCTTCCAGTTATTGTCTAAGTTAAAATATATTTTATGTGACTAAATTAGTAATAACCAAAACAAACTATTACAAAATTAATATAAAAATAATATATTTATAAAAATATTTTAAAAGAATTTAATCAATTAAATATTAATGTTGAAAAATAATATTCTATTATCAATCAGTGTAAATATACTTTATCTTTGACCCATAAATCATCATTATTCTGGCATGATTCCTATCAATACACAATAACAAGCTTGTCACATACATATTAGTATTATTATGTGATTTGTGCTTTTATTGATTTTATTGTTACAAATTGCATCTAAAAGTAACATTCACAACTGTACAATCACTGTACGCCCCAGTGCATATTGTCTACAAATCAAAATACACTGACAGCAAACTTACACCTATATATTCCAGCAGCATAAAAATAAAGATCTACTCAGAAACAAAAAAAAATTGCCTAAAACATCTGAATGAAAAATATCTCATTTGGAATAATTTCGATTATAGTTACATAAAACACTCATACGTCACTTGATAAAAATCCAAAGTAGATTATACATACACGAACCAACAGGGATTTGCTACAGTTTTTCTGAAATATAAAGACACCCTGGCACGAATTCACAATATATCCTAACCTTCTGCTCAAGGATTCGAAGCATAATAATAACTTTCGTAACAAACCGAACGTCACCTGACTGTGAAATGTGCTGATTGTGTTCAGTCTATTATTACACACAACTGTTACATGTGGTTTCTGGCAATACTAAGTTCAACATGAGTTTAAGGTTGCTGTTTTTTTATTTGCTAATTTACTAAATGTCACATTTTTTCTCTCTTAACATGAAGCTAGCTCAAAACAAGTGCTCACATTCTCAAAACGTTCCCAAAATAGATGGAGTCCAACATACAACGTGCATCTGCTTCTGATCTGAATCCCAATCAGAGCATCTAAGCCACCCTGAAAACTCTAATTTTTGCATAATGGCAATTTTGCAAAAGTCTGAGTTTGTTTTTGTGCCTTTTAACAGAATATCCACTATTTCACCTACATTGAAGTATTTGTATACTACATTAAATATATAAGATTAGCGAGATTGTGCCACAACAGATCTAGTTTCGGCAGTGAACACTGAAGTTCTGAGAGCCAAGTAGTAGATTTTGTGCTTTGCTCTAGTCCCTGCGTTGAGTTTCCTATGGACTGATTAGGTTAGAAGTCTACTATTATTACTGAACTACACGCGTGACAGCTACAAACAAACAGGGGTGTGTTTCCTGAAAGCATCGTTAGCTAAATATGTCATTATGAACACAGTCCAACGTTTGGTTTTTCCTGAAACTATAGGTCCATTGACAAGCAATGCAAACTTGCGTGGCTGGAACCTGTAGTTTGAAGAACTTTTTGACATTTAGGGTGCTTTCACACTTGGTTCAATTGCTTGGAGTGAACCCAAGTTCGATAGAGGTGGTCTGGGGTAACTCTGATGGCGTTGATTTTGTGGCCTTCACCTAGCAACAGCTGTACACAAAACAGCAGCTTGATGATGCAAGCGTACCTGGTTCAGAAGGAAAAAAGACAATGTGAACACAAAGGCAGCCGAGAAGGTGGCAAGGAGGACTTGGCGGTCTGGGGTACGGTTCATGGGTGTGCACCCGAGAAGACGGCGTTTACACTAGCTAAACGTATCGTACTCTGATGTCAAACTAACCTGGGTGCAGACCAAAAGTGCTAGTGTGAAAGCACCCTTAAATATATATAGCTCTATTTTGGGGGAAGGGGGTGTGACTTCACTGTGGGTCCCTCAGTTCCATATGTGCGTTCTGTTCCCTGTTCCTTCCAACTTAACACACCACTGTGTGGTTCAATGAAGAGGTGTGACAATGATGGGGGTGCGACAATGACGGTGGTGAAATGTCAACAGACATATATGGGCGTACTCACACGATTTACAGTTGCCTTGATCCGGGCCGAAGCACGCTTGTCCCCTTCACGTGTCTCTGACGGCCCACTCTCATGTTGCTTTCAGGCCTGAGCATGCTTATGTTATTGATGATGCGCTGTTCAGTTAAAGAAGCGCTCTCGCTCAGCACAGTGGAGATTTCTTTATATCATTTTAGTTGTTTGGGATGCAGTGACACACAGTCAAATATTTCGCTGAACAGATCCGCCACTTTTGAAGCTTTTAAACAATCATAAAGTCCTCGTGCTGCAGGAAATAGGAGGTTTGCTAAAGGTGCAGCTGTCGTGCAGTGAGGGGTTTGTGTCTTTAATAATCTATGATCATAATCTTGCGTTCATTTAACAGTAAGAATAATTAATAAACACATGTTAAACGGTCCCTTAAAAGTCACGTCTCGTCTTCAGTTTTGGGCTCAGGCGTGCTTTGCTCTCACACTACAAGCGTACCGCGCCTGAGCCCAAGTGAACTGCACTCTGGCACACCTCTTCCAACTGAGCCAGGGCCAGCCAACTGAACCGCACCTGAGCCCGATTCAGAGCACTCACACTTCTCAAACGATCCGGGAAACGGGCCTGGGCACGGTTCGGATAGCATAGGGTGAGTGCGCCCTATGACAATGGTGAAAGTGCAGAAAGGACAGAATGGTGACAATAAAAGAGTTGTGACAAATACAGACAGATACATCTATTGGAGTTGCTAGGAATGCTTAACCTTGTGCAGAGGTTTCTGCTTGGGAAAATGCTTTGGTGGTAGGCAAATATCATGTTCCAGTTTCCTCTCAGATGACACTGTGTACCCCTTCATGCCTCTGGGCCCTATGGACTACTTGGTCCCCCTTTCATTCAAGTACTACGTCCCTTGAAGAGTTAACAATAAAGGTTTGACATTGTTGTTGTTGCAAGAGTCCAATCCAACAATGAAAGAGGTGACAAGGGAAAAGATGTGACAAGGATGTGTGACAAAAACAATTGACCGGTGGGGGTGGGGGAGGCAGGTTTAGTCTCCCCTTAAATTTGCAATTTGGGACCCACCTTTCTGGGCATCTCTTCAAGACTCTGGGTCCTATGAACTCTGTGATTCTTAGCATAGGTGCAACCCGACAACAATAGAGATGACAATGTCAAAGATGCGACAAGGATGTGTGACAAAAAAATTGACCGGTGGGATTGGGAGTGATAGTGTCCCCCTCAAAATTGCAATTCGGGCCCAACCAGACTTCTTCAAGCCTCTGGGTTCTATGAACTCTGTCCCCCTGACTTACTACATCCTTGGGTAAACAATGAAAGAACAATGAAAGGATGTCCAACATTAACTGAGGAGTGATATAAGTAGGTGAAACAACAATGGAAATGCTGGAGGTGTGACAAAGCCAGACACGTTGTAGATACAACGATGATGGGTGGATTTGCACCAGCAAAGGTGGTACAGCACTGATGGTGGTTTAAAACAACAGAGGCTTGTCAAAAGAAGGAGACACATCAATGATAGAGTTGGATGTCAAGAAAGAATGTGCAACAATAATGGAGGCAAAAAAAGAACAGAGTTGATGTACTTTCAGTCGGTCAGCACAGACAGAGATATGTCCAAGAAGGAGGTGCTACAATGTTGGAGGTAGGACAACCATTGGGTCCAAACAAAAACAAAAAGGTTTGTCAAGGAAGAAAGTTGTCAGTGGTGGAGGTGCGATAAAGTAATAGAGGTGTTACAAAGAGATAGACGAGGAGGAAGGTATGACATGGAAGGAGCCCCTTTTACGCATACAAAATTACCAGTAGATTGATCATATGTGAACAGGCCCTTTTTTAACAAATACCAGGAATTTAGTCCTGGCAATTTTCTGGGATAAAAAGTTCCAACATTACTAGTAAATTTCTGAA
Source organism: Danio aesculapii (assembly GCF_903798145.1). NCBI lineage: Eukaryota > Metazoa > Chordata > Actinopteri > Cypriniformes > Danionidae > Danio > Danio aesculapii. The sequence goes on along the minus strand of NC_079456.1, from coordinate 17,728,089 downwards.
ATTCTGCTGTGTAAACAGTAAATATTTGAATCTACAGGTAAAGTCATTCCGGTAATTTTATGGCCAATACCAGTATTACTGTGTGAAAGAGGCTAAAGACATGGTATGTAAGTTTAAAGGTATAACAACAAAAAAATAAATACATATTACTGCAGTTTCAGGAAACTAGCTAACGATGCATCGCAGTATGATGGTTAACCCACAAGTTATGCTTAGTACAGGAAACACACCTCAGGTCGGTTCTGATTGCCTTACAACAGAACATCAAACCAAACAACATTTGATCTGCTGCTAAAAGGTTGGCATAAGTAGCGATCAAAATCAGCAACAATTCTGAGGTAGTTGGGGTGGCTTATCAGTTAACCGGGTGGTTTTGGCACCAGTGACCATGGGTGGTTCCACATCAACTCTCTCTGACATCTTCACGCAGATAATGTCGACTAAGCGTTCAAATACTTGTCTGACATTGATGTTCTCCTTGGCGCTGGCTTCGTAGTACTCAAATCCTGTAAGAACAATTCAAAGAATCAGATCACAATCCAATGAATCAGAGTTAAGAATGGCCACATAACTTACCTAACTGGTCAGCCAAGTGTTTCCCCTTCTCAAAAGGCACAACCCTCTCCTCATCCATGTCACATTTGTTTCCCACTAGTATCACCTGAGCATTATCCCATGAATAGGTCTTAATCTGTGTTGCCCTGAAAAGCAACAGTCACATTTGGCATACATTTCTTTGTTATGGATAGAAACTGACAGATTGTTTATTGAAGCAGCTCACCAGTCCTGCACCGCATTGAAGGACTCTTCATTGGTGATGTCATACATGAGGATGAAGCCCATAGCTCCTCTATAGTAAGCTGTAGTAATAGTTCTATACCGCTCCTGTCCAGCCGTATCCTATAGACAACACAGAAAATTACGTTATTTTAAATTACAGTTGGGGCCTAATGGTTAGGAAGTTGGATTTGAAACCGAAAGGTTGCAGGTTTGATTCCTGGTCCTGGAAGATGGGGAAGGGAACAAACCACACTCTTCAACACCCAGCTGAGGTGCCCCTGAGCAAGGCACCCAACTCCTAATTGCACCCTGGATGCTGGAAGTAAAAGCTGCCCACTGCTCTGGGTGTAAGCCCACTGTGTGCCTGTGCTCTCACTCAAAATGTGTGTGCGCACTTGGATGGGTTAAAAGCAGACGACCGAATTCAAGTATGGGTAAAACCACAAAGACTCATTTCACTTTAATTTCATAAAGCTAAATATGATGGTAACTATATTACTGTCAAAAATGTCCAATCAAAAACTGCCTTTTTTTAATCTTCTGTTTTATTGACCTTATTCTGCAATGCGGTGCTGTGCTCTTTTGTTTTAGAACTTCCGATTCATTTGTCAATAGAAATAAATAGGAATAATAAACAGCAGTAAAGAGCCAAACTACTTGCTCTACAATCAGTTGTGTTTATGGCAATGCATAGCATAGCTGACAAAGCCGTTTTGTACAGCTAAAGAACATTGGTGAATGAAAAAAGAAGTCTCGAGCCAAGAAGTTTCCAATGGCTGTGCCCACTCGTACTCTGTTGGCACACTTACCATTAGGCTACCCTAGCCGATATGTGAAAGAATAAGGTCAATAGGGACAATACGTAAAATTCAATCATCTTATTAGCACCACCAGTTGTCATTCACTCAACTACACTCAACAGCAACTTGAACGTTTAATGTGATTTATATATAATAATTTTCCATATCTTTTTTAAAGGCTTAAGCTGCTGAACGCCACTGAAGTTCTTTATATCATTTCTCACATGGAAAAAAATAACAAAAGTTATTAAAACTTTAGCAGTCACTTGGTAACATGGTAAAAAACACAGTAAATACCCTAAATATGACATAGGAACAACCTCGTAACCACCCACAACAGCCTTGAACTTTAGAGGCAGCTAGACTAGTTATATTTAATATGCATTTATGAAAACAACAGAAACAAGGGTTTTGGTTTGCACATAAGGTACACATTTAGCTCTGGTGCTCATTCAGGTGATGCATGTTCAAATCTTGAACACTACACAATATATGGTGCTCAGCATAAATTAGTACAGCCCCTTTTGAAAATGAATATTTCTCATTGAATCAAACTACAAAATTTCAACTAAATTTAATATTATTTATGTTTGTCCGGATTTATTAATGCAAATTATAAATTTGTTTAATATTTTTCACCCAACATAATAATATTTGGACTGTGATCTTAAGCTTTTGTTAAATTAGTTCCAGTTTTGGCTTTGGTACTGACTAATCTTATACACACAAATATTTTATAGTAAAGCATCCTTTAGAAAATATGAATTTCAAAGATGGCCCATATCTATCAGCTGATAACCACTGATAACACCCATTCGATCGAGTGATAACATTCGAATCGGCTGTTTTAATAACAAGACCTATCTGCATCAATTGCGCCGCTTTACACTCATTCATAAATTCTCTCGTGAAGCCTCATGGGATAGTATACTCTCCATTAAATGCCATCCATTAAGTGTTTAGAAGTAGTAGATCATCTGCGTACTTTTCGCCTACTGAGGAGCTTTGAATACTACCGTGTGTATCGGGACATGCTACTGTTCTTCACGTACTATACAGTAGGGAAGATCAGCCCTCTCACAGCCTTATTTTTGATTTTAGATCCATTTGTTTTAGATCCAAACATATGACAAATAGTTTATGTAGGCCTATATAACAAAATGACAGAATAGACTGTTTCAAAATATACATTGCATATAATTAAATATTATAAATTATAAAAATGGGGTTACATAATTTGAATGAATTGTAAAAATATTTGATGTATTTCATTGCATTTTTATTTAAAAAAAAGTCACAACATAATAGTTTTATTATTATGTTTACATGATTTGACATAAATAATTATTACAAATGATATCATTTATTAATTAAAAATAATTAATTTACTAATTTTAAAAACGACTAAGAACGATATGTAAATAAATGTAAAAATCTTGGTGGTTAACAGTGTGCCATATCATAACCTTCAAAGCTTCATTAAAACAACACATCCAAAAACATACGCATACAACCTAAATGCATGCTTTACTGAAACGCTATCATTTCTCTGTTATGAGCATGCCTTTATTTAAAGCCTTTTTCGTTTGGTTCCACGTGGCAGCACTTTCCCCCGCAGCTGTTTTGAATGAAAGCCTATTTTTACCATCTCACAATCAATGCGCTCAGATTATGAATGATCACAAACTGTGGCTGTGTCACACTTGTCACCCGGCGCTGTGCTCTGTCCTGCCCCCCAAACCCTCAGGGGCAGTTCTGATTGGTTGAGAGGGTCTGTCTCTATGCCAACCAGCGCCCATGTTGATGCATGTGGAGGGGGGGGAGAAAAGATGCCGCTTGCTTTCTTTTCCTCCAGAAAAAAAACATGGCTCTTATTCACAGCCTGCTCGGAGGTGATTGCAGTAGGGAGATTTGTTTTGTGCATAATGTAGCAGATGAGGATTTGTAATAATGATTTAAATGATGTCAGCCAATTACATTTGAACAACAAAGGATGTGGGGCTAAAAATAGCATGGTTTTCATTCACATGCTGCAAACATGCACTCACCCATATCTGGAGCTTGACTCGCTTGTCGTTTCTGTAAACCGTCTTCACCTTGAAGTCGATGCCAACTGTGCTGACAAACGAGCTGCTGAAGGAGTCATCTGCGTATCGGAATAAGAAGCTGGTTTTGCCTACGCTGCTGTTGCCGATGATCAGGAGTTTGAACATGTAGTCGAAGTTTTGATCAGATCCATCTTTCTGACCAAAGCGCTGGTCTGCTTTTGCCATCTGTTAATACAGTGCAGAGGAGAACATATTTTGAGCAACAAGACACAATAGTATCAACCCTGTTAATTAATAAATAACGTCAATATTAATAAATGTAACTACATTTTAAAATTTATATAATATTATATTCTATATATATTCTATACATATTATGTAAATATATTATTTACATATATATTTACATTATATATAGATATTATTTACATATATATATTTAAATTATACACACACACACACACACACACACACACACACACACACACACACACACACATATATATAGTCTAATGATTTTAAATGTTTAATTTTATTAATTTTAATGACTTTTAGCCTACTTTTTATTTTATAATAATATTGTAAATAAATTAATAAAAAATTCGTATAAAATTGAATATTTTAGAAAAGTATAGCAATTAAATTTAATACATGAAGCCTATTTATTTTATATTCTATTTTCTATTGCATGTTTAAATATACAGTTGAAGTCAGAATTATTAGCCCCCCTTTGATTTTTTTCCCTTTTTTAAATATTTACCAAATGGTGTTTAACAGAGCAAGGAAATTTTTACAGTATGCCTGATAATATTTTTTCTTCTAGAGAAAGTCTTATTTGTTTTATTTCGGCTAGAATGAAAGCAGTTTAAATTTTTTTATGAACCATTTTAAGGTCAAAATTATTAGCCCTTTTAAGGAATTTTTTTTTCGACTGTCTACAGAACAAACCATTGTTATACAATAACTTGCCTAATTGCCCAAAGTGAACCTAATTAACCTAGTTACCCCTTTAAATGTCACTTTAAGCTGTATAAAAGTGTCTTGAACAATATCTAGAAAAATATTATTTACAGTCATCATGGCAATGATTAAAAAAAAGTTGAAAAAAATCTCTGTTAAAAAGAAATTGGGGGAAAAAATAAACGGGGACTAATAATTCTGACTTCAACTGTATATGTATATGTATTTATTTACATGTAGTCTAATGATTTTAAATTTTTAATTTTATTTATTTTACTTTTTAGTCTACTTTTTAATTTATAATGATATTATCACTATTTTATTCTATGAATTTGAATGCTATGCATATTTATTAAAGTACTTCATTTCATGTCTTTATTATTTTATAAAAACAAATTTACATTTCTTCATATCTACAAAAATATAAAAATATTTATTTGTATAAAATACAAATGTTGTTTATTTTGCATAATATTACACATTACAATTAATAAATATTTACAACATATTTTAAGTTAAAAGTTAAGTACATTTGTGTTTTAAATCATTTTTTATAAGTTTAGATATAAATACATAATAAAATAATTGATATAAAATGCACAAGTTATTTTGAATATTTAGCACTGTATAATAATAATACATATGTATTAATTTAATTACATTTAATACTTTTATTATTTCATGTAAGAAATATAAAATCTATTATAATATACATATTAAATCCATGAATTGATTCATAAAGCTTGTATAAAATTGAATATTTTAGAAAAGTATTAAAGCATTCAAACTACAAAATTTCAAATAGATTTTATATTATTTATTTTCCCCCTGATTTATTAATTTATATTATAATTAATCTATGTTTATTAATTAAAATTAACCCATGAAGCCTATGTATTTTGTATTTTATATTCCATTTTCTATTGCATATATATATATATATATATATATATATATATATATATATATATATATATATATATATATATATATATATATAGTAAATTAAACAAGCTCAAACCTCAGCCATGATAAATAAATAAATAAATAAATGACCGTCAGCTGTGGTCTATGCATCATCAAAACAACTCATGATAATGATCTACTGATGCATAATTTCTCTCTATCTTCGTCTCATTTCACAGTGTTTTGCTTGCAGACAACATCGTTAAAGCATCCCAGAATCAACATAACAGGTTCATCTACGAGTGACATTTGGCAGCTCCATCCATTCATAGCAGAAACACATCCTTGCATAATCACAGGACATCATTCTGAACATGAGAGCTCGTTCACAATTGTTATCGACACATTATCGACACCCTGACGGACGACATTGCCCGACAGACACGCGTTATTAATGTTATATGATGGAGAAAGTCACCTCGGATGTCGCGCGGCTCCGTCTGGTGCTCTTCTAGGTGGGCGTTTATGGACGCTGCAGCACCTGACGACGCGTCTTCACTCACTCAGCGGACAAAACGCCTGGTTTAGCGGGTTTAATAGCGTGTAGAGTAGCTAATGATGGCGGTTTTCTGTGGATATTTCGGTAGGTTTGTTTGAAAGCGCGCTGTGTATCGTTGGGTGGGGCGACAGCAACAAATATAACCGGCGTTTATTACTAACGTTACAGTGTGGGTCTGAATCGACGCTGAGTGTAAACGGTTAAAACCGGTTTATGAACACACTGAGCCTATAAAGTATTTGAACATTTAAGAGACGCTTAATTAATGGCATTAGGAAGGATAATATTCAAAAAGAGATTAGATTTTTCATTCATTCATTCATTTTCTTTTCGCCGTAGTCCCTTTATTAATCAGGGGTCACCACAGTGGAATGAACCTCCAACTTATCCAGCATATGTTTTACGCAGCGGATTCCGTTCCAGCCGCAACTCAACACTGGGAAAATATTAGAATAATAGGTTACATTTCAACTGACTTACAAACGACAATCGACACCCCATGAGGCTTTCCGTGAATTATGCATGTAACTTCCGTTAAATGGTAAAAAAAAAATCTAATGTTTATCAAATATATACTGTGAGAAAATAAACTGGGTATATTAACGCTATGCACACTCAAGGCAATTCATAACTTGTTGATTTTGTTGCTAATTTGTATTCATTTTTACAACCTCATTCATATATTTTAGTTTGATTTGCTAATCCCCCAATGAGGGGCAGGTTTAGGGGTGATGTTTGAGTGCACAAATTTTAAAAATAGTATATTTTCATATGAATAAAATCACATAAATTTTTACAAATTAGCCACTTTTATGACAATATGTAAAATACTTACGTCTCCTTGAGATTGGGTTGATTGCGTTTCCTTGAGTTATGCATCATTATTCTCCTCACCCATCGAACATAAAAATCAAACTTATAGGGGAATTACCAACCTACGTCACACATGACTACCCCGGTTCAACCGCAAATACCGGTTGCAAAAAAAGATTGGTTGCAATAGCAAACATGTCGTGTTGTGCAGTAGGATGCCAAAATCGAAAGTCTAAAACTAGAAAACTTAAATTTTAGCGTACACCACACTGCTTTTAATGCCAACCGCAGATGTCTTGGCTAACAGCCATCAGAAGTTCTGAACGAAGTGAGGACCGAATTAAAAATGCTCGACTGCAGTTCTCATTTTAAATCAGGTAAGTTCACTCAATGCTGAATCATACACATTACTAGTTTTTGATTGCAGTAATGATTTTAGCAAAAACAGTTACATATGATTAATTAAACTGCGGACACTGAATGCTTAGAATGAAACGTAAGAGTCTCAGTTCACATACCCTGCCATACAGCTGCAATTCGCTATCAGAATGCAGTTGTTTTGCTTGTTGATGGGGCCTTGTATAGCTCTGTCTTCTTTCCTTGTCTTTGGCTAGGCAGAACCTGGGTATTTCTTGCACATGACCACACAGAACAAAATTGTAGGCATCCAAAGACTTGTAGGTCTTTAACTTCTCTCTTGTAAAATCACTTGGAGTTTCAATGAGATGTTTGTATATTTCGGGCTGGAATGGATGCTTGGCCATTTCGTCTTATCCAATATCTATTGGGAGTGTGCGCATCCTGAATGTTTACAAACTGGTAATTTGCCTATTAGACTTAAAAAATTACTTTCAACAGGCAATAACCCCAAAAACTCAAAACAAGTCTTTCTGAGGCAATGCTAAGGGAATATATATTCCTGTACAGTAAACACAACCAAAAAAAAAAAAAATCTGAAGAAACAAAACAATTTAAACCGATTGGGCCACAGATAACTTTGTGATACTAAGGTCATGTTAAAATACCAAGCATGACGTTATATTCGTAACAAATAAAATGTTAAATTAGCTTAAATGTAAAATACTTATGATATATCTGTGATATAGTGATGATGCCCTTCAACCAACCCCAAAACTGGAACGGAAGTTTTTTTTTTTTTTTTAATATTTTGTTAAACTTAAAAATTAAAGACCCAACCTCTTAACCATCAGTGCGAAATGTATGTAAATGTACAAATTAAAGTGTATGTATTACAAATTAGCCATTGTTGGAAATAGCCTTTAGCGCAGCTGCACTTCAAATGTCCTAAGTTCGAATCCCCTCTCTCCGAATGTCACTTCCAATCTAACTACTGTCACAATAATGGCAAAAAACTAAAATAAAATGAAACAAATTAGCCACTAATTTGTCAAAATGTAAAATAGTTGTGAAGTGTAATATTTTAGGTTTAGCAATGCAGAAAAATCTAAAACGTAGTAATATTAATGATACCAGGGCTTGATCTATTAAACAGTTTTCAAATGAATACAATACACAATAAAACCTCTTTAGTGCAATTAAAATGACAATTTAATATATTTTTGTGCATTATTTCTTTAATAAAACTTTTAATCATTTTAATTACACTTTTTTTATTGATAACCGGTATATTGTTTTTAGCAGAACTACATTTAGAATTCAGACACTTGTTAATAGCGACACCAGTGGCCATTAATAGAACTGCAGGCAACAATGTATTGCACTGTAATTTTTAACGTTTTCTATTTTTTTTTAATCGTGATATTCATCAGGAGTCAAATGAGAAACAATACACAGAATCTGCATACACAGTAGCAGATAATCATGTCGCGCGAATGTTTGTTTAACTCATATCTACTGAAACACATATTATATTATTTTTATGCGGCTGCCAAGACTCTCACCAGACTGTTTCTGTCCAAAGGTGATGTTCCACATTAGACAAAATTCATATTTAGTGTCTTTTGATGATTACTTCGTAGTGACCGCCGGTCCAATTCCACTCTGTTCTAGTTCTGCGATCACAGCCATGTGTTTAAACTCTTCCGGTTTGTGGTTGAAGGTCTCGACCAATCGGAAAGTTTCAAGCCTCTGCGATCCGTAAAACAGCTGCACCTGATTGGCCAAACACTGTGCCTGGTGGACCGTCTGAAAGAGATTTACAAAAACATTGAATTCGTCGTTTTGTTTTGCTTAATTAAATTGTGTAAATGAATCCAACTTACCACAAATTTGCTGTCCATCTCAGCGGTCATCAAAACTATATCTTTGTCCTTCTGCAGGTCTGTGTAGTGGTATAAAATAAGCTGACTGGGCGCATTTTCTCCCATAGTCTGAAATACGAAGCATTTTTAGCATTGGTGCAGGAAGATGGTGTGCAATTTTAACGAAAGATTTAGAAACTATACCTGAACATTGATTAAAGATGTGAAGTGCAGCTGATTACCAGACCACTGGCCCACAAAAAACTCATAACCCTCATTCTGGGGCAGAGCGTACAGAAACTGCAATGATTGACAAATCACATGATTAACACTGAAGCGAATCTCATATTGAAATTTAGAATGATTCACTAAAAAGAACTGACTCAAAGCGAGTTGTTCAGATGTCCAGTTAAACTGTTTGGTTCAATAAAATGAAACCAACTCTCAGTGATTCGTTCAGGAAATGGCCTATAATGGTTGTGGTGTACGTTTATAAATCGCTTAAAAATTTTAACGTCAAGTGCCATTAATTAAGAGCGAACTACACTGGTTGTGCAGCATCATTCAGTCAAACGAATGGACTCAAAACAGTAATTTGTTCTGACTCATTAAAGTGAACTGTTTAAGAATCAGACTACACTGGTTGCGCTGCATGATTCATTAAAAAGAACTGACACATTAAAGTGATTCATTCAGGACTGTAGCTACTCTGACAGTGCATTTTTTTGATTCACTAATAAGAGCAGACACATTGAAGCGATTTGTTCAGTAATCTAACGAAAACAGTAGTGAAACTGACCCAAAATCATTCACTTGGAAATTTTGAAGTGATTGATTCAATAAAATGAACTGACTCATTAAAGTGAACTGTTTGGAAATCAGACTACACTGGTTGCGCTGCTTGATTCATTAAAAAGAACTTTACATTGATTCATTCAGGATTCTAGCTATTGTGACAGTGCTTTTTTTAAATTCATTAAAAGTGATTTATTAAGGATTGTAGCTACTCTGACAGTGTATTTTTTGATTAACTAATAAGAGCAGACACATTGAAGTGATTTGTTCAGTAATCTAACCAAAACAGTAGTGAAACTGACCCAAAGTGATTCATTTGGAAATTTTAAAGTGCAGCGGTTCATGCCACTGTGGCAACCTCTAGAATAAAGACTAAGCTGAAGGAAAACGAATGAATGAATTTTGAAGTGCATGATTCATTCAAAAGAACTGACTCCTTATAGTGATTTGTTTAGGATTCTAGCTACTCTGACAGTGATTATGTTTGGTTCATGGAGTTGAAAAAAATCAATCCAAAGTGACTGATTTGGGAATTGAACTCCACTGGTTATTTATGAATCACTAAAATCAAATGGTTCATAGGAGTCATTTTGGTATAATTTGATGAAAATTAAATTTTTCACAAAAACGAACCTGATCATGAGAGTCATTTGATTTAATCAATAAAAAGTTATTCTTTTGAGAATCTAACCATGTAGGTTGTGGTGTTTTTGATTAATTAAAAAGAGCAGACACATTGAAGTGATTTGTTCAGTAATCTAACTAAAACACTAGTGAAACTGACTCAAAGTGATTTATTTGCAAAACTTAAAAGTGCTTGACTCAACAAAATAAACTGACTCCTTAAAGTGATTCAATAAAAAAAAAGAACTGACTTATTAAAGTGAACTGTTTGCAAATCAGACTAGATTGGTTATAATTCATGTTTGCTTTACTAAAAAGACTCATTACAGTGATTCTTTCAGGATTCTAGCTACTCTGACATTGCTCTATGTTTGATTCAATAAGATGAAACCAACCCAAAGTGACTCATTTGTAAATTGGACCCCACTGGTTGT